>NC_056743.1:283869708-283914708 GCF_019279795.1 Protopterus annectens
TTGCAGTGTGGGGAGGAAGGTGTATGTATGTTTGTTTGTGTGGTGGAGGGTGTATTTAAAAGTCGCAATTTTGAATTTCGCGCTTTTGGGGTTTCAATATTGTGAATGTTCATCTTTATAGGCTTGAGATACTGAAATTCGAGGTTTCAGTATTTTGAGATTATAAAGTGAATATATATATATATATATATATATATATATATATATATATATATATATTTAAAATTATATAAATATATGTAGAACTAGATACATATAGATAGGTATATGTAGGTATACAATCACATACACATCCATGCATATCCATGCACACAGATACAAACACATACAGACACACATACACACACATATACTTATTTACATATGTGCAGAACAACATGGATTTCTTTGCGGAGGAATGAAGCAGAAGCAGAATGTCTTTTATAGACATGTTTTTTACATTACAGCAGCATAAAACAAACAGTAAAACCATTATGTAGAGTTCATCTATTAGGATGCAATCATAAGTAGGTATACTTAATTCAGTATGTGTAAGATTATCTATCAGCATGTACTGATATGTAGGTATGCTTATAACTCAGTATGTACAGATTATCTGTCAGGATGCACTAATATGTAGCTATGCTTAAATCAGTATGTACAGATTATCTATCAGGATGCAATGATATGTAGGTATGCTTAACTCGATATATATTTCCTTCTAGATATAATGCACTACTAACCAGGAAAACCATGTTAGCCTGTTGATAAAGTGCTCTTGCTACACTTATACGCTGACGCTGTCCTCCAGAGAGATTTACACCCTGCAATGAAAACAAAGGAATAAGAACTCAGTTGTCCAGTTTTACAAGGTTTTACATATTATTATTACAGTAAAAAAAAAACACTAATTTCTTTGTTAGATCCATAAATTGCATTAATAATATTCAATTAAATCATATGTTTATTTCCTTACACTGTGTGATTCAAAATCAGCTTGCCTTGAAACAATTTTTTTCACAAATAGATTGATATGATAAACTTCCCACGCACACATAAACATACATCACTCATTTTCACAAAGAGGACTGTAAGAGTCATTCCATACCCTTTTCTTATTACCATCATGTGTGTTCTCTATCACTTCTAATTATACAGGTCTGTGGGCAGAGCTGTAACAGGTCAGTTAATGTTCTGTACAAGGCCCACATCTACTGCCACCACCCTCAGGTCGACAAATGTGAGGACAAAAAACAACACACATAATTGCTCCTTGATAAATTGTTGCAAATACCTTTGCTAACAATACCAAGGATTTCTTAGCTTATATATAAAAGCACCTTGCTAGTCTGAGCAAATGCTGACTATGATGTCACTTAAGTATTTGCAATCATGATTGCAGCTGTTTAAATGCTTACAACAATGCTTTCTACTTTCTGGGACTGCTCCTTACCTCTTTTAACTTGTTGATCATGGCCCACTAATAGTTTGCACCTTGGGCACCTACACCCTTTGCCTTAGGCAATAGAGCAGTGTACAAGCCATGGGATCATCACTGGTCAGTCTCCAACAGAAGGTACCCCCACTTTTGAATAAATCACCCTCATATAAGCGGAGGAGATCTGGTACTATCTGCTTAGCCTCTCTCCAATGAGCACTCTTGCTCCTGAGTCTTTACTCAGTCTTGTGTCACCATCAGCATAGTTGGATGCGCTAGTTACTGAGATGCCCTAAGTGGCATACACCTCCACCACATTAACCAAGAAAGAGGAATACAAGAAATAATTCAAGTACATCTTTAATTTCTTAAGATGTTCATCATCAGGGCCAGCTTGACTTTTTTTTTTTTTGTGTGTGTGTGTGTGGGGGGGGGGGGGCACCACTGGTATACTTCTCTTTGTTAGGGAATGTGGGGTACCTTTAGTGTCTCTAGTGGACTTGCCTGGGATTACCTGGTTGGTTTACCTATTTTTTTTTTTTTTTTTTTTGTTAATCTATTTAAAGAAAAAAAACAATAATACAGTTCCACCAACATGGCTCCAAACACAAAAGCTTAAAAACTTTGGGTACTTTGAAACTTAAAACTTTAATAGCTCCAAAAAGGATATAAAGATAAAGTTGTATTTTTATCTTTATGTACTTTTTTTGGAGATATTAAAGTTTTAACTTTTAAAGTACCAAAAGGTTTTAAGCTTTTATGTTTGGCATAAAAGCTTAAAAATTGTTGGTACTTTAAAATATTAATAGCTCCAAAAAATATATAAAGATAAAGTTGTATTTTTATCTTTATGTACTTTTTGGAGCTATTAAAGTTTTAACTTTTAAAGTACCAAAAGATTTTAAGCTTTTATGTTTGGAGCCATGTTGGTGGAACCTCATTATTATTCACAGGTTCATTGGTAGGGACTAGGCTATTGGCCCTAGGGCCTATATAAGCCTAGCCAAACGGTACCCTGGCTTTTGCAACCCAAGAAAATTATTTTCCTGTGCCCCTGTCAAGCATAGCCACAAAAGTGATCCCCGGGGTGAATTTCCTTTCTCCCATCCAATCATCAAGATTTTTCTTGAAGAAGTGCTAATGAGGAGCTTTGTTTGTTATAGATCGGTAGTTTGTTCTAGAGTATGGGAAGTCTCTGGGACAGGAATCTATCTCTCCAGCTTGTTCTGTTTATTGTGGTGACAAGGTTTAGGTCCCTAGAACGTGTAGCTGAGAGGGATTGGGATTTCTTTATGTGGAGCATGTCCAACAGCTCTGGGTTTGACATAGCTTTGTATGTTAGGCAGAGATCGCCTCTGAGTAGGCAATATGTGACAGAGTAAAGCTGGAGTTTTTTGAGACGGTCTGGGTAGGGAATCTGTTTGAGGCTGGTAATCCTTTTTGTGAGGTATTTCTGTGGCCTTTCCAATTGTTGTAGATGTCTTGTGAGGTACATACCAAAAGGGGCATTGTACTCTATAATGGGTCTAATGAGTGATGAGTAGAGGGGAACAATTACCTCTTTTTTCCAGGATGAGAAACCTTTTGTGATGAGGTGTGTCACGTAGAAGGATTTCCTGACTACTGTGGCAATGTGATTATCAAAGGAGAGACTACTGTCCACCTGTGTCCCAAGGTCTCTTATCACACTTTCGGTGTTGTGCAGACTACCGCCTATGTGGTAGTTCATGGGTACAGAGTTTTTACCAAAAGGGATGACAATGCACTTTTTGGCATTGAGCTTGAGGCCATGGCTTTGACACCAGGCATCTGTCTCAGTGAGGCCCTTTTGTAGGCTGTCCACATTGTTAGGAGTTTTGATTATGGCTCCTAGTTTGCAGTCATCTGTGAACTTTGTTAGCCAAAGACCTTCTGTGTTAGCCTGTACTTCAGAAAAGTAGATAACAAACAGGAGTGGTCCTAGGACTGAACCCTGTGGTACTCCACTTGTCACTGGTATGAAGTTGGATTTAGAGTCTGCTACTTTCACAGTGTGGGTTCTGTCAGTGAGCCAGTTGGCAACCCATCTTGTGACATAGGGATTTATACCTAGTTTAGTGAGTTTGTCTGTAATTCCAGAGTGGGCGATGGTGTCAAAAGCCTTGGCGAGATCTAGATAGGCTGTTTGAACCACCTTACCCTCATCTATGGCTTTGGTGATCGCTTCAAAGAAGTCTATCAGGTTTAGGAGACATGATCTGCCTTTTAGGGTCCAGAGTTTGGAGATTACCAATGTCATTGTTCATAAGTTCCATGATGATACGGTCCATAGCTTTGCAGACCAGGCTTGTCAGGCTAATGGGGCGGTAGTTCCCGGGATCCGTGGTGGCTCCCCCTTTGTGGAGTGGGATAACCGTTGCTGTGCACCATTCAGTGGGCACAAAATCTGAGGTGAGGCTATGATTGAACATGGTACTTAGGTGGGGTGCCAGTTAGTTCGGTAGTTCATGTAGAACGCAGCCTGGGATGTTGTCAGGTCCCATGGATTTTGTGTTCTTGGCTTTGGAAAGTGTGCTTTTTACCTGTGCAGCCATGATAACAGGTACTTTGCATTCTTCCGGTATAGAGATGGGCCCTTTAGAGGATGAGAGAGGGGTAAAGTTAGCATTGAACCTATCTGCAAGGATGTTGGCAATATCAGTTGGTTCTGTATATTTAGTGTCATTGTGCTGTAACTCAGAGCAGATCTGAGTGTTGCCATTGAGATTCTTGACATAGCTATAGAATGCTTTGTGGTTGTCTTTAGAATCAGTGGCGATTTTGTTTTCGTAATTAGCTTTGGAGGATTTTATGAGGGATCTCAGCTTCTTACTGAGGCTGACCATGGAGTTCCTCTAATCATGGGATTTTACTCTTTTTTGCAACAGTTTCTTTCTTCTGTTGTAGAGTTTGTTTATAGCAGGGGACCACCACATTGGCTTCTCTTTTTTGGAGGATAGCATCTTGGTTCTGTTAGGGATTGCATGATCCATGCACTCATGTAAGTACTTATAAAGTGCAATTGTAATAGGATTCAGCAGTCGTATCTCTACTGTCCATCAGCATGGGTGCCATGAAGTTTTAAATTTCTGTCTTAAGAAGCGAGAAGTTGGCTTTGGAGAAATTTTTTATGGTGGTTTCTCTAATGGGGGTGGGGGTGAGATGTGGATGTCTAGGGTGAATTGCTTGCAGTCGGATCTAACCAACAAGGAATTGACCTCTGGTGTGGAACACCGGTTGCCCATGTTGGTAATGACCACGTCTAGGACACTGCTGCCCCTGTTGGGGGTGTGGATAAGTTGATCCAAGGCATTGGAATTTATGAATTCCAGAAAACGCTGAGCACAAGAGTTGGTACATGAGTAGTTTTCCCAGTTAATGGGGGGTAGTTGAAATCACCCATTATTAGGGTGTTAGGCTGTACCCTAATATTTTCCAGTGTATCAAGAAATGAGGAGTGGGAATCCTGTGGCATGGTGGGGGGGATCTGTAGCAAGTTGCGGTCTTGCCCAGAGTTAGTTGCACTTGGATAATCTCAGATGCATTATGCTGAGCAACTAGCCTGGACTTGTGGATATCCTTAATGAATATGGACATGGTCCGCCTTCAGTGCTTCGGTCCAGTTTAGGTGGCTGAAAGGTGTGGTATGAATTATAGCCTGGTAATGCAGGGGTGCTCTCTGGAGCCCTGAAACAGGTCTCTGTCACTGCACAGATGTCAATGTTCTCCATTTTAAGGAGTGCCTTGATTGAGTGCATTTTTAGGTTTAGACTTCTAGCATTAAGTAGCCTTACCCTCAGATTTTTCTTGCTTGTACCGGTTACAGTGGTGAATTTCTCATTTGAATCTTGACTGAAAAAGGCACTATAGCGGTGGCAAGAGCCTTAGCCAGTATCCAGAATCCCAAGGGCGACAGGTACAGGCCATTTCTGGCAAAGCATTGTGGTTTATGGATCATGTCATCCCAGGCAAACAGATACTGGATCCCCTTAGAATGACACCAGAAGCTTAGCCAATTGTTGAAGTCAGTCATTTTGTCCTTGTACTGTGGTATCATTCTGAGTGAGGGCAGGATGCTACTTTCTCCTTGTTTATCCTGTTGAGTGGAACATCAGTGTGCCTGACTATAGAGTCACCTATGACTAGAGTGTTGGGTACGTTGTTATGCCTTATGGGCTGCGGTTGAGTGGCACACTGAGTTTGTGGGCTATGTGTCATTTGGGTTATGTTGGGGGGGTGGACGTTGCTTGTGTATCTGCTTTGGAGGTCCCTTTTGCTTGGGTAGATTTTTTTTGAGAGCCTCCACGAATGTAGGTGTATGTTTTGTGCTTCTGTGTGTGTTTTGGTGGTGTAGGTTTTGAGGGAATATGTGATGAATGCAGTGTGGTGCAAGTGTTTACCTTCTCCTCTTGACTGTCTAGCACAGTCTTGGGTGAAGAGAGCTTTGCTTCCAGTTTGGTTATATAAGTGCATCTCTCACAGGTTGTAGTGTTGGGTGGTAGGAGGAGAGGGTTGTTTGTTTACATGAGGCAATTGCTGCATTGCCCCAAGATGCCCAGATTCATCAGGTAGACAGGAGAAAACACCGGGAGCTGACCCTTAGACATGCGTGGATAGGTGCTTATTTATTAAGTACTAAAAACTGTTTTCCTCTAAACAAGTGAGGAAAGTTGAGTGCTGTAGTAATGTGTAGCTTATTTAGTGCTTACAATGAGTTCTGAACAAGTGCTGAGCTCAAAGAAACAGATTTGAGTACTGAAACTAGAAAACTGGCTAGTTCTAAGAAACAAAATTAAGCTAGAAGGCTTCCCTCCAACACAGAAAGGATTGGGGGCTCAGAAGCTTACAAAACAGTCCTGGATACAGAAAATCTGTATCTGGACTAGACAACTTATAGGAAAGGCAGGAAACAAGCTTAGAACATTTTTTTTTTTGTAAAGTGGAAAGGGGAAAGGAGGAGCAGAAGCTAACTGGTTTGGCCTTCTCAAATGTTCTCCCTGGAATAGGTAGAATGAGGTAATGACACTAGAGTGGGAGGAGTGTCCCAGATCAAATTTACAGTGGGGGGGGGGGGCAACTGCAAAGCCACCATGTATAAAAACAGGATACCAAGAGAGAGGGAGGGTGGGAAACAAAAATCAGAACAAACAAACCCAACCAAATGCTTAACAATTGTAGAAAATTCTACTTAATACCTCACACACAGTGAGTAAAATAAAAGTGCTATAAATAAATCAGAAATAAGCAAAAAACATGATACTTAATGTTATATATCACAGATTAGTTAGCTCAGAGCCCTTCCTCCGACTTCCTCCGATTAGCTCAGTGTGAAATGGCAGAAACAATCACAAGTTAACTTCTTAAGTAACAAAGATGAAACCTGAAACAACTTTAAAAAAAGCTTGAAAGAACCAATGAGGTGCTTACTCTAAGGCGTAGTCCAGGCAACTCCAGTCAGCCAATGACAACAAACAATTCACTCTCACTGAAATGCTATACTGGCTTTGGCTAAGCTATGATGGCCTGGGACATGTGCTCAGACACACAGCCTCTACTAACAAACAACTAGGCCCAAAACACAAGCCTGAATATGGACAATGCTACACTACCAACACTACTTAGGTACAAAAAAACTGCAGAAATGTTTAAACAGATAAAGGATCAAGGAAACTCTAGAGAATGCTTTTAAATGCAAACAAGTTATATGATACATTTATTTATTTATTTATTTTTGCATTTTCACAGTTCTCACCTTCAGTGGTTTGTTTATGGTTTTTGGTATTTAATCTATTTACAGAAGATGGATGCACTGTTGGGTGTTTCATTCTACTGAACGTCTGAAAGATGCAAATTCCCGATCCTTAACTGAGGAGAAGGAAGACAGAGGAGGAAATGAAGTACAAGCCTCTGTTTCATCTGCGTTAAAACTAGCTACAGTGAATATAAAAAGCGTACACACCTCCGTTAAAATGCCAGGTTTTTGTGACCACAATAAATCATCTCAAAACTTTTCCCACCTTTTATGTAACTTATAACCTGCACAATTCAATTGAAAACAAACAAATCTGTTAGGGGAAAAATATAAAAAAATAAAAAACGTACAATAAGCTGGTTGCTTAAGTGTACACACCCTTAAACTAATACTTGGTTGAAGCACCTTTTGATTTAATAACAGCATTCACTTTTCTTGGGCAGGAGTCTATCAGCATGGCACATCTTGCCTTGGCAATATTTGCCCATTCTTCCTTGCAAAAGTGCTCCAAATCTGTCAGATTGCGAGGGCATCTCTCGTGCACAGCCCGCTTCAGGTCACCCCACAGATTTTCTATTGGATTTAGGTCTGAGGTCTGGCTGGGCCATTCCAAAACTTTAATTTTCTTCTGGTAAAGCCATTCTTTTCTTGGTTTGGATGTATGCTTGGGGTCATTGACGTGTTGAAAGGTGAAATTCCTCTTCATCTTCAGCTTTCTATCAGATGCCTGAAGGTTTTGGGCCAAAAGTGACTGGTATTTGGAAATGTTCATAATTCCCTCCATCTTGACTAAAGCCCCAGTTCTAGCTGAAGAAAAACAACCCCAAAGCATGACACTGCCACCACCGTGCTTCACCATGGGGATGGTGTTCTTTTGGTGATGCAAAGTGTTGTTTTTCTGCCAAACATATCTTTTGGAATTGTGGCCAAAAAGTTCAACCATGGTCTTATAAGACCATAACACATTTTCCCACATGCTTTTGGGAGACGATGTATTGTTTTGCAAATTTTAGCTGTGCTTGGATGTTTTTCTGTGTAAGAAAAGGCTAGTCTTGCAACCCTACCCCATTGTCCCGACATATGGAGAATACAGGAAATTGTTGTCACATGTAGTACACAACCAGTACTTGCAAGAAATTCCTGCAGCTCCTTCATTGTTGCTGTAGGTCTCTTAGCAGCCTCTCTGACCAGTTTTCATCTTGTCTTCATAAATTTTAGAGAGATGTCCAGTTCTTTACAACGTCATTGTAGTACCATATTTTTCTCCACTTTTTGATGACTGTCTTCACTGTGTTCCATGGTATATCCAATGCTGTGGACATTTTTTGTACCCTTTTCCTGACTGATACCTTTTAACAGTGAGATCCGTTTGATGCTTTGTAAACTCTCTGTGAACCACGGCTTTTGCTGTAGCAGACAACTGAGTAAATGTCAGGAAAATCCTACTAGGACAGCTGAACTTTATTTGGGGTTAATCAGTCTCTTTAATTGATGGCAGGTATGTACCCAAGAAGACTGAATGTTGTAATTAAATCAAAAGGTGCTTCAACAAAGTATTAGTTTAAGGGTGGGCACTCTTATGCAACCAGCTTATTGTACGTTTTTTATTTTGTATATTTTTCCCCTAACAGATTTGTTTGTTTTTCAATTGAATTATACAGGTTATAGGTCATATTAAAGGTGGAAAAGTTTTGAAATGATTTATTGTGATCTCATTTTTTTATATCACACAAAACTGGCATTTTAACAGGTATGTGTACACTTTTTATATCCACTGTAAGCTATATGCACTGTCATGGCAGCAGTAATATATGTACTTATAGTCATTTTCAACTGTAGAAATTGTCTAGAAACATCTAACAAGAATCTTGACAAACCAAAGAGGCACCTGCACTAACTGCAATAAATGCACACCTGAACTCCCACAGATAAACATACCCACAGCTGTCAATCTGACCAAAGTAAAACAGACTGTTGCCAGTGCAGTAACTTGAAAATATAACTCCCGCCAGGAAATGGTAAGTGCTCTTTTATTTATTTATTTTTTTAACTGGTAAGATGTACTTGACTTCTGTAATAAAGGTAAGTGTTTGTTTCCTTACTTTAATTATCATATACTGTCTGCTGTCTGTTCTTTTACAACTTCAGCTTTTCAGTTGTTTTTAACAAATCATTTCTTTTGTTATTCAGTTATCTTTTTTTTTTAAATATTTGCTGTTTTATTAGTTCAGTTGTTGCTAGTCGATTACCATTTTTAACATTTCATATTTCATTAATTTTATTTTTGCTATACTTTGGATGACGTTACACCACTGTACCCCTATCAGCTGTGGCTAATGCTACATTACTACATTCAGTTACTTTGTACTCAACATTCTTCTGTTAGTAATTACAAATGAATTGGAAACACAATAACATAATTATTGTACATAGTTGACTGTTGACATTTTTACACAGCATTTGGTTTGATGTTATAAATTGCTTCTACATGAGTAGTTATTATAAGGACACTGAGCTTCAGCTTGCAGCTGCACTGATTAACTCTCTTTATAACTCTACCAATGTCACCATTATCTATTGTTACTCTTCTTGTGTTTCTTGCACATAAGTGACAGTTATATCTAACAGTAGGTAGTTATACACTGCATCTGATGTAGAGTCTATAATACATAAGGCTGTACTACAGCCAGATAAAACATGAACTCATGTCAATTCAAGTAACTACAGTGTAGCTGCAGAAACTTAGTTGTAACTGTTAGAGTTATAGAAAGCTACACTTCCTTTAATTAAGAATGTTAATCCGCCTGTAATTAACTAATGTAGCTTTTTCTCTCTGAGCCTACTAGAAAAAACAACTCATACCAGTCTATTAGTCTACCTTGTCTATGCCTAGCTATAACTGCTACTCATATCAGTGCATCGCCTATCTCTGGTTGCACAGGATCTCAGTCTGCTCTAGTACTTTCTAAGGCCAGTTTGAAAGCACTTGGTATTTATTTGTTCCCCCTTCTGCCAGATGACCATCAGATGCCATTAGATTCTCTCCCCAGTCGCTCACTGGGACTACTGTGCCTGCCTTAGCCTTCCCTAGGTTTAAATGACCAACATTCAGGAGATTAAGGATGCTGGTGCAACATCATACTGCAGCTGGGGAGTATGGCCTAACCTCCTCCCATCCCACAGCAGTCTTGAAAGCTCTGGCATGACTGCCTTCAGGAGATACATGCACTCTTTTGTGCATTAGTGACCTCCAGAGCATGCAGTACACTACTCACAACATAGAGCCCACCCGGCCCAGGATGGGTATGCAGGCATGATCCTCTAACTCCCCTCCTCCCCATCCAGTCCCCCCAGCACCCATAACACTACCAGAACACTGATAATAAGGAGTGCAATAAGATCTTAATCTCTCTGGATCATTGAGCAGGACCTTGCAATTGGCACTTTGTGACTGTGTAGCAACTGTCTCATGATTACCAGCAGCCAAATTTCATTAGCCACAATGGATACAATCTGTTGAGGGGTTTGCATAATGGTTAGTACCTGTTTACCTTACAGACACAAAGTAAAGAAGTTGATTCTCACCTTGGGGAGCTGGGCTAGGCTTAAAAAGGCTCCATGGGGTCATTAGCCTAGTAATGACCTATGAACCATCTGTATGAGATGTAGATATTTATTCAGTTTGGAAGCAAATTTTGCACATCAAAGTACAGTTGGTAAACCCGATGAACACCTTGTACATCATACCCTGCCACTTCCATAAGCTGACGTAGTCAACAAATCCCTTTCTAAACATTTTAGACACTATAATAAGGGACATCAGACAAACTGACTAATTAAAACACCATGCACAACTTCAGTACTTACAAGTACCACTTCCAAGAGTCATTAGGGTAGTGAATTTAAACCCATAGCATACACATCTGCACTCACCCAGGGTAATGTTTTAGTTACTGGCAACTCCATAGTTATGTGCACTGACTCCACCTTCTGTAGCATGGACAAGAACAAGGTGACAGCAAGCTGCCTTTATGGTGCCAGGATTTGTGATATGATGAGGGCCTTTAGGTCCCTCTAGGATATATACTAGTAGGACCTGGAAGATGTACAAGTAGTGGATGAATTATATTAAATGTTCCAACCATAGGGAGACACAAAAAGACATGATAGAGCTTGCTATGCATGTGTCCAAGACAGGGAAGACACTAGGTTTAGGCAGCATTCTTCCATTTCTAAGAATGAAGCCTCAAATGAAAGGCAAAATAATGGCTTTAATAGCTGTTTGGACAATTGGTGTTATTTTAGGGTGATTCAGTTTGGCTTATCATAGGAGGCAATGGCTGGCAAGCCTTCCTCTTTTGTCAGGGATGGCTTTTATCTCTTTCACCACATGTTTTTTGCCTACTAATTAAAACATTTGCTACCCTCATAGTACTTTTTTAGGCGTTGTCCATCGATTGGATATTCCAACATAATAAATTCCAATACAGACTAGTTTAGAGTTACTTACTAGGAGTCTGAACAAAAATATTCCCAAACGTTTCACTCTTCTGACTTCTAAGCACATTCACATCATCACATTCACTGTAAATTAATGTTACTGTAATAATTATAATAGCATTCTTTCTATAGCTGGTGCTAATACCTGTCATTCACTCATATCCAAAGATAACTGTGGGGCAGTATCTACATTTACTGAAGATCCCATCATCCCAAGGCAAATCTCTCACAGTATCAACCTAAACCTTATAAAGATCCAAATTAAACTTAATGAAACTAATTATCACATTACATCACTGATGACATGACGTCAACTGACCACAAAGGTTACCTAAATCTACAAGAAGAAACATCTGTTGAGCCCTATACCATTTTGCTCAATGACTTTAACTACCATATGCTGGTAAACCTGTACCACTAGTATTACATATGCCCAGCATTTCATAGCTTTTGCCAATGGCAATTCCCTTAAACAAGCTTTCAGTCTTCACATTCAAGCCTCTATTGCCCTTGCCCTCACTGACATATTCAATGTGTGCACTCCACCCAATATCTTCACCTCCCTAGTTAGCTCTGAACACACATCTGTATTTTTCTCCTTTAAAAGAGGAATATCACTCCTACAAACCCCACAGTTATTCATTTCTTTAAAGGAAATATCTCTAGTGAGCAAAAGAATTTCAGAAGTAACTCTGTTTTTGTCAACCCAATAGCTACAGCTGTCATTTTCATCTCTGGGTAATACAACAAAACAGTTGCATTGGGAAGGCTATCCTATCCGCTTCATATATGGTGGGAAATTTAATAACATACTCTTGTGGTGGAACACTCGCATTAACAAATTGTACAACACAAAGAAGAAACTGCCTGCTACCTACAATAAGACTTCATCTGCACACCACAATAAAGTCCTGTGACAGATTAGCAAGAACCTCAAGTGCACCATTACAACATCTTAGGCAGAATATCAACTTACTGCTGTTACCTCTAGTAAAGACAACCATAAAATCTTTTTTTAGCTATGTTAGGATATTTACAAGTAATACCCAGCAAAGCTCTAAGTTTATTTATGACAGTAAGAATCTGATCTCAAGTCAATAGCCAATATCCTAATAGATACATTTGTTAAAGTTTCACACCATCTACCCTTTTTGTTGTTTTACATTCCTTAACAGTCTCCCCAAAAAAATCACCTGTAATCAAGTTGTGCCAACTCTATCCAAAGCCAACAATAATACATTTGTGGACCTGATAACTTAGTTTCTCAAGTAACATATAACTGAGAGTGTAATGTTACTATATTAGTATTTAGTGAGTGGTCTGATCTTACAACCTCCCAGAAAAAAAGTTTTACACTGTCAGTGAATGTTCCTCTATGATACAGTAATCTTTCAGTGAGAATAATAATTTTTAGAGGTGTAAGGGTGAAATCCCACACATGAGGTACAAGCATATGGGTACTTCACCTTACGGGCAGCTGTTACTAAGCTATTGTGATGTGAGCTTGGATATGTCAAAGAGATGTAGGGGCCTGCATCACAACAGGTAGGCAAGCTTAGAAGATCTACTTATTCATCTGCGAATGGCAGCTGTTTCTTCAGACAAGGAAGGTAAAAATTGCTTGTACTGTTCTAAACAGTCCTTCTTAATCTTAAGCTGCATAGACAGAAGCACCACTTCAATGATCATAGGTGTGAAAGCTTAATGCTTACCATTTTGTTTATGTAATGCTGCAGTATGACTCATCTCTGCTTATCAAAGTTAGTCCAAAAGCAGTGACAAATGCTCAGAATGTGGGATGTCCGAGGTTAATTTCCCATAGGAGGTTCACTCTGGCAGAAGGAACAGGGGAATAAGGCAAACAGCTGTTAACAAGCTGTGTCATGTAGACAGGTTTCATAGCTCCAGCATCCATTTGCAAACTATGTGAGTCTAAGTAAGTCACTTAACCAGACAGTGCTCTTGAGAACATGGTAAATTGGGTAGGATCCCTAAAGGATTCTAGGTCACATACCTAGTAATCACCTGTAAACTTTAAACGATTTCTTCAAATAACGTTTTGTATAAGAATATCACTTTAGCTGTGTTTAGCATGTAATAGCACTTTAATGACATCATCAAGATAAAGTCTTCAAGATGTGAGCTTGTGACAGGGGAATAACATTAAAAATGTCAGCAACTGTGCTGTTTTCCTTATGTTGAACAGGCTGAAATAAATTCCCTTCTTAATTAAAATAAGATTTCAGTAGGAAAAGAAGATGGTGAGACTTTACATGATCTGTGTGCAGAAAATATAAATGAAGACACTAAATGATAGTAAAGACTTTCTGGATAATGCAAAGATTATATTATACAGAAAAAACACAGATAAGGTTAACTATACAGGATGAGCGAGTTACTCTATAATGTGATTTAGTGCTCTGATACTGTCATTGAAAATGTGGTATAGTTATGGGTAATTTAATTCACATTTACCAAGTGACACAGACAGCTCAGTTGTACGGTAAATAATATTATGATACTCCCCCACAAATTTCATCTCGCCCTGTGGCTTGTTGGTTATAATCTGGCCTATTTTCCTTTTGTCTTAAGTCTCTTTGCTGTAAAATAGACTTTTATATTTTATTCTTATTTTTATCTTCACTTAAACTCATATTGTTGCTTATCTATTTAATTGCATAAGAGTTCTGAATGGTTGCTTTTCAAATTCCAAATGAACCTGGTGCATTTATTAATTTAATTAAACTATACATGATTTACCAACAAGTGATTGAATGGTCATCTTGTTGACCGGAAAAAAAGGCAGTACAGCTGATCAAAATACATCTTATTGCATGTACTGGCATTATTTCTGTGTGAGATTGTGGTACAGTGGTGATAGGGAATTTGCCATTTTTATTATTTATTTATTTATTGGCATTTGATTACCTGGAAAGTCTGACTGGGTAGGAGCCCATTAATTGGAGGCCCAGTAACAAAAGCTTCAAAGTATTACAAAACATTTTAAGAACAAAACTTTTACAGTCTTTAATACAAAAAATAAATACAGTTTAAATAATTATACTAAATTAGACATACTATGAACACATTAATAACAGATACAAGTTGCATGAACATGATTTAATAGTTAGAGAAATATTAGACAGTTTACAGAGAAATTAAAGGTAGTTTAGTATAATACAAAAAGATATTTCAATACAAAGTGAGAGAAAAGCAGATTTGTTGTATATTTAGAGAAAACGTCAGGAGACAGAAATTGATATAAGTAAGGAAGTGAGTGAAGAAGGGAGAATAAGATGTAAGGTATGAATAGGCATTTGTTCACATTTAGTCTTACAGTTTATCTTGGTGTTGAGCAAAAACAGAGCCAGCTTTTGGCCAGGAAGTCTTTCAGAATGGTTTTGAAAAATAGGAGGGAAGGTACTGACCTGATAGCTAGAGATAAGGTATTCCAGGGTCTTAGCAACATGGCACAAGTACAGACAATCCCCAGCACATTTGATAGGATTGTAGACAATCAGGAGTATGAGTCACTAGGAACACATTTGTCTTGAATGCTATTTAGTGCTGGACAAGAAGATGGATTCTGGATACTTTTATAGATGTAAGAAGTTATGTATGTGTTAGTTGATGGCTAAGTTCTAAACATCTTAGGCTTTTTATTGCTATACAGTGGTGAAGGGTTCTGAAAGGGCTATTTGCTGCAAATTTAGCAACTTTGTTATAGCATTGCTCAAGTTTTGATTTTTTGTGATGCCTGAAGCTTAGTAAGGAAGTGAACACCATAAAGAAGTGTGGGGAGGAGATAAGTAGTGGCAAAGGTAGCTTTAGTTGCATCAGTGAGAAAGTTTTTGGTTCTTTAAAACATCCCCCAGTTTTTGATGAGCTTTTATTATGCAGTTTTGTATATGAAGGTCAGATTTAAAATTATCATCCATTATCATCCCTTATAGAGCAGGGAGTGCCTTCTGTGTGGAGTCTGCATGTCCTCCACGCGGTTGGGTGGCGTTCGAAAGACATGCGTAAATGGGCGTGCCTTCATTGAAGGTTGAAGGTCGAGCTGGCACCTCGGCATTCGTGAAAATCTACTGCCAATCATTAGCGGACTGGAGTTCCACTGCGGCGACCCCTAACCGAGAAAAAGCCGAAAGACAAACAAACAAACATATTTTGCTATGAAAGGTGACTCCTTTGTGCAGAGGGATAATGTGTGACTTTTTCCAGAGATAGAGAGGGAATGTGGGATTTCTGGACTGACCTATTGATAAGGATTGACTCAGGGTAGGCAATGCTATTGGCTGCTATTCTAAGGTATTCACTTGGAAGGTCATCAGCTGAAGTTGAACATGGTTTGTATTTGTTTAAGAGTAATTTTATATAGGATATGGGCACAGGTTTGAAGGCGAAAGTGGATGTGGTGATATGAGGCTGCTGGGCAAGGTTAGGATTAGATGTTGGGGAATCCTTAGTTATAAATGTTATACTGTCTATAAAACAAGAATTGAACTGTACAGCGATTTTAAGTGATGAGTTAATGGGAAAAGGGTTAAGGTTGAATTGATGGCTGGGATGCAAGATTTATTTAATGGTTGTTCAAAATTTTTTAGTGTTGTGTTTGCTATTATTCTGAAAGTCATAGTATATATTTTTTTTGTTGTCACTAATTTGCTTTTCAGTATGACTGCAACACATTCTGAAGTTTCCAAGATACTGTGTCATTTTATATTTTTATCATTCTTTCCATGTTTTTTTCCTCTATCTCGCATAAGTATTCTACTCTTTTTGGATAGCCAAATTCCATTATTTGATATTAGACTCTTCCTTCTAGGTGGGGAAAGACTAGTCAGATATTTAGGAAAGTTGTACTGAAATCATTTACTGCATCATCTAAGGGGAGGATTTTTGAGAACTTCCAGATAATAGGGTAGTAATGAATATTTCTAGGTTAAACTTGGAAAGGTTGCAGGTTGTTTTATAAACATGTTAAGTGGATGTGTGAGATGTCTGGTTGTAGAGATTGGAAGATAATCACTGAGAAAGTCAGACACTGTACCAGAGGTGGTGTATTTGCTAGGGTCTGATACTAGGATCCAGTCTAATAGGGGATTTGATGTCTTGCTATAATGTGGGGGGCTATTGATTAGTTTTGTGAAGCCAAATAAGTTAATGCTAGATATAGGGGAGTTAGAGTTTATGTCCAACCAACTGACATTCACTTCATCTGGTAGTATTATTTCTTGTTGAATTGTTATGGATATCGATTGTAGAATATCTTCCAGTATAGCACTATTGTCACCAGGAGGGATGTAAAGAACAGTAATACATATTTGTGTATACTTGTTTAATTTCAAGAAAATAATAAGAAGCTCTGGTGAACAGAATTTTGGTAATGGTTTGTTATAAGAGAAAAAGTGGTAGTTTTTGGAAAATATTAAGTCAGTACCATCACCTTTACTCTTTACATGGTCATTACGGATGATATTATAGCCAGGAGGTATAATTTCAGAGCTGTTTATGCTGGGTTTAAGCCAAGTTTCAGTTACGGGGGAATATCAGGGTTACGTTGGGAAATTCAGGAATGTAGTTCAGCAACTTATTTGTTATACTTTAACATTTATGGCAAAAGTCAGATTACTGGAGTTGGAGGTTGACTGTTGTAGGGTTAAAACAATGCGTGGAAGAGAATTGTATTGATGTTCTCCGTGATAGGTGGAGTCAGGATTAGGGTGAATATCTCCTATACTGGGGAATTATCGATACTTGTTTTCTGGATAGTATTTTTCCACTTAATTTTGTTTTGGTTTGAGATGAAACAGAGTTAATCATCTATATTTAGAACAAAGGTGAAAGGCATCATTAAAAAGGCTTGGTGCAAAGTGTGAAGACTATAGGGAGGAAGTATGGACATGATGTTGGGAAACTGCGGGAGAGATGATGAGAGAAGAATAGAGGATAAGCTGAGGAATATCATGATTAAGTAAAGGGATCTGTAAGTTATAGTTGGCAGGTAGTGTGAAGTAGGCATCAAGAAGTTGCAAGGCAGAAAGATATTTAGTGGTGTTGGAATCTGAAAGCTTATAGAGGATAGGTAAGAAAGAAGTATTTTCTACAGTCCATGTTGCCTAAAAAGAATGTTGTTTAAAAAGTATCCATTTTGTCTAAAAACTCTGTTTTGCTTTAAAAAATGTTTCCTGTTCAATGTGAGTGCATGCATGTAAATGAGTCTGAACCCTCAGGTCAACGTATAACAGACAGCAATGCGTTTAGAGCCAACATAAGCAATTAGCAGAGAGGTACAAAGTAGAACAGGTTTCCTTTCATTTTCTGTCAGGAAAACTAAATAACTGGCTTATATAGTATAATCTATTAGTCAAGAGAAAGGACAGTGGTCAACTTACTGAGTGATTCTTAGAGGGCAAGGACAACTCTGTCAAAGTGGAGAGGATGTTAAAAACTAATTTCCAGTTTAGGCTGGAACATATTTGATTAGATGAAGTTAGTGCACAACAAAGTTTATTAAGTTAAGTATGTTTACATTGTACAAAGAAAAAAGTCTCAGTGAAAATGTTTGTGAGTTGGCTCTTGTGGCAAATGTTCACCAGTATCTGGGTCAGATGTAATGACCCCAGGCTCTGAAATGTAAGAAAAGAGAAAAACTCTACTAAAATGTCATATTATATCGAGGCAATAAAGTTACTACTTATTATGAAAAGAGATGGAGGAAGGATCACAGTGAGTCACAGCAGGAGACTACGGGGAAAGTATAAGAATAGACAGATTGTAAAAAAGTTTGTGAATGTAAGCTGAAAGTAAGTTAGCAGGAGATATACTGATAGAGAACTACAGTAAAACAGTATATATAGAGAGCTGTAGAGAACAAGTTATTTTTTCCACTATACTGATCTCTCAGAGTTGGTATACATTAGTAGTTGGAGGGGATAGGGTGCAGGGGGCTTGTGCCCTTAAAAAAAAAACACGTTTTTGTTTTTCTATCGTCTGGTGACTGGTGAGTTCTGTTTGATCACTTGCCATTTGATAGACTATATTTTTGATACATGGGTGTATATCCCTATATGTATATTTACACACACACACACACACACATATATATATATATACATATATATATATATATATATATATATATACATATATATATATATATATATATATATATATATATATATATATATATCTATATCTATATGAATGTCTGACAATTGGCCAAAACTTTCTTTCATTGAACAGCAATGGATCGAAGACAACTTGCTAATCAGTAGCCAATCATTTTTTTTTTTTGCTTGAGGGACAAGCCCCACTACATCCACACTCCCTGCTAATTATATATCCCAACAACTCTGAGATAGCACTACAGTGTGAAAAAGGCATATTACCCAATTCTCACTGTACTGCTATCTTGCAAAGTGCAACTGCCTGCATGTTTGGTCATCTCATTTTTGATCAGCTGTAGTGGCAATTCTCTAGGTTTGACAAGTTGCCATTACACAACTTGTAGGTAACCCATATACATACATACATACACACACACACACACACACACACACACACACACACACACACACACACACACACACAAATGTTCCAGTTTGGCAAAAACAGAATTCATACTTTACAAATGTCTGAAGAAGAAAATTCTCTGCCTGTGAAATCAGAGGGTACATTGACTGATGCAACAATTAGTTTAAGTTTAAGCCAAAATGGTCAAAATTAAATTATGAAGTCATACACAAATTAAATGAAAATAAAAAAACTGTACTGTGAAACAAAACTTTGTATATCATTCTAGTCAACCATAGGGACAGTGCTACCTTTAACTAAGTGAATCTAATTTAAGAAAACTTTTCTTTTGTCATCCAGTTTATGATTTTATAACAAAAAAATAATGGATAGGGAATCATAAGAGTGCATGCACTAAGACTAATTGAAATTTGATGTGTAGATATAAAGCAGCATTCCATATTAACAGCTTATTAAAGCTGATAATTCATCCTACCTGTAAAAATTTCAGGCTAGTATGTCAAATGATGTCAGAATTTCCAGCCACATTTAAAACTCTGGGTAACAGCTAAGATGCACTACACACATTTCCAAATACCTGATAATATGTGGGACTTAAAAATAATAAAGTCAAATTCTACTGATGGATATAATTAATTTTAGTACATCACAGTGTCTCCGATCACGATGTTGCTATTTTTCAAGGTCTAATTCACAAAAAATACAATTCAGGGATGAAAGCAAGTGTGACACCCCTACACTGGCCCAGTAATCAAGGAGCCTCAATCATCATCACTGGCAACAGTGAGGGACGTACACAATGGGAGGATGACATGTACACAGGCAGTAAATTTCCCTAAGAGCATATAGAGATCACAGTCAGTCTGGGGGCTGGTTTCTCCAGATCCCTAATAAGACTCCCCACTGGCACAGCTATAGGTTTAAGATCTCAGCTGAGGGGTCAAGCCAAGACCTCCAGCACCGTCTCTATCCAGCCAGTGCTTCGTGTCCCTGCCCAAGTAGCTCACAAACACACACACTTTGAGATTTGATTTATATACAAGCACACACACACACCTGGGGAAGGCTGGCACAGGTTTACTAGCTATGCCACCTTATGCCCAGACTATAAGGTAGTTATCACTCCCACCAATCCCTAATTATAAGCTACTATAAATGCCTTTACAAAGGGAGACCAATCCTACTGTGTAATGTTACTATTATCCACATGGTAAGTGTGACCAAGACTATTTTAGGAGTAGCCTGTACAGTGTCACCAAATACATATGCAAGTATGTCTCACAAACATCAGCCACAAAGATAGGTTTAAATATATTTAATAATAAATTATAAAATAACAAGGCAATACTCAAACACAGTAACTGCAAAGTTCAGAATCACAGAAAATATTTTAAAATAACATTGCAGGACAGTCTTAAATAAATACAGAAAACATCTAAACCAATATTTACTATATTTTTATCTATATCTAGTTACTTACTATTAGCAAGGCAAATGCAGATGAGAGGATGTTTCCAGGTCGAAGGCAAGATACAAAATGCACAGCTTTTCTCTGAGAGAGCTGTTAAATTACTAACAAACATTACTGCTGGGTCAACGTGGATGACATCATTCTTTGCCACCTGCCTTCAGTTCCCTGGCTAACAGATACAAACAGAATTTTATCATCTCTGTGTAAGAAGTACTTATCTCTCGGATATGCAGCTGCTAGGAAGCAATAAAGTACTTTACATTTTAAACCTAGTAATTAAAATTACTTTCAAGACAATAGAAAAACGTATAGCTCTAGACATTGTGTCTGCTTAATTAATTATAACACAATCATAAAACACTTGGATTCTAACTTATTTTCTTGACGTTTTGCAAGTTATCTCTGTATGTTCCAGCTTCTACTATGTAAACATACATATACATTTCTGTTCTTTTCCAGTAGGGTACACTGTGGTTACATTCTTGAAGTTCATTACATAACATACAGTTCTCATGCATTTGTAAGACAAGCATATGAATCATATTACTATTCACAAATGACATATGATTATTTACAAAATTCCAGATAGCTGGGCTGGCAGTGTCACATTTCTATACACATCATATTAATATTTTCAAGTGACATATAATTATTTACAAAATTCCAGATAGCTGGACTGGCAGTATTTTCCTGGTATCACATTCTCCCCTCCCCAAAAACTCAAGCTAGTTTTTCAAGTGACCCTTGAGAAAAGTTGCTTGAGAGGGTTGAGCCTATCTGGAAATACCTTATCTCATACCATGTCTAGAGATTCCAGCTGCCTTGGCATTGCTGACCCCAGTACCATGCTGCACTGTCCCATTATAAGCCTTCAACCCACTTTAGTAATTTGGGATTTTCCTGGTTGTTTCTCTGTAGCCACCGATCCCCCTCAGACTCCTCCTGCCTTGTACTGCAAATACTTAGCACAAGGGCCTACCTGTCATAGTAAGATTTCATCATGTTAACATGGTACAATTTGTGCCCCTGCCTCCTGCCTAGCAGTTCTACCATGTAGTTAACATCCTTGACCTTCCTAACCACCTTGTAGGGTCCCACCCAGGCTGCCTGCAGCTTGTTGTGTCTGACAGGAATGGGAACCATTATCTGCTGCCCTACTGCATACTCTCTAGTGCAAGCATTCCTGTCATACAATACCTTTTTCTGCTGTTGGGCTTCTTCCAGGTTCTCCTGGGCCAAGCCCATGAGTTCCTGGAGCCTTGTCCTGAGGTTTAGGACATAGGCCACAACAGATTCCCTGTGGAATTTACACTCACCTTCCCACTGATCTAGAATCTAATCAAGAGGTCTCCTCACCCTATGCCCAAACAGCAATTCAAAGGGTGAAATACCTGTGGATTCCTGGGGCACCTCTCTGTGAGCAAACAACAGAAGGGGCAGATATTTGTCCCAGTCTCTCATAAACTGGTCTGCAAATGCCCATAGCATCATCTTGAGTGTAGAGTTTAACCTCTCAACAAGACCATTAGTCTGGGGATGGTAAGGGGTGGTCTTTAGTTGTTCACCCCACAGTACTTCCACAGACAAGCCAAAAGGTCTGACATGAAATTGGCACCTCTGATAGTTAGTATTTCTTTTGTGAAACCTACCCTGTGAAAATCTCTAACAAACCATTTGCTGCCTTTTCTGCCTCAATGGAGGACCGAGCCACCACCTCAGGGTATTTTGTAGCATAATCTACTACCACCAGGATATACTTTTTCCTTGTGGAAAATGGGGTACTCAGTGGCCCCACAATATCCATAGCTACCCTGTGAAATGGCTCCTCAGACACAGGCAAAGGTATCAAAGGAGCTTTCATCTTGTCTCCTGCCTTGCCTGCGTTTTGGCACTGCTCACAGGTCCTGCAGTACCCTGTTACATCTCCGGAAATCCCAGGCCAATAGTAGTACTGCATAATACATATCTTTGTATGTTTTATGCCCATATGACCTGCAAAGTTAATATCATGGGCTATGCTAGATGGTAGGCTCTAGGCACTACCAAATGTTGTATTCTCTCACCCTCTAGCCCTTCCTCAGGGGTCCATTCTCTATACAGTAACCCTTTGATACAGTATACACATTATCCCTTCCCTTGAGAATCAGGTGCCTCGCAAGCTACCTCCCTCAGCCTTGTAATGTATGGTCTAAGAGCTAAGCCTGTCTCAACTCTTTCTTTGTAACCCTTCCCAGCACCCCTTCTACAGGAAGTCTGGTCTCCTCTGACAGCAGTGCCTCACTGTCAGCCTGGGTACTACTACTCACCTCTGCCCTTGCAGTCACTCTGTACAAGGGAACATCAGTACCCACAAGCAGCTGTGGCTCACCTTCAGTCTCACTGCTACAGGGTAGCTCCCTCTAAGAAGTAATCACCTCACCAGTCCTGGCTGCAAGTGTGCAGTCTGTCTGGGTCTCCCTCAGGCTACCAGACCCATGTGCTTGTCTCCAATCCTGTCTGCATGTAACTGCATGCACACAGGGATTATCAAAATCATTCCCTATCAGGACATCTGCAGGAATATCCTCAAGCACACATACTTGCTTGCTTCCTTTACCACCCTCCCAGTTAAGGTGAACCCTAGCCAAAGGTATTTGGAAATGGGGTTGCTCCTAAAGCTCTGACTGGAGTAGACTGTCCAAGCAAGTAGTGCTCCTCTGTAACCATTGCAGGCTTTACAATGGTTAGGTCAGAGGCTAAGTCTCTCTTAGCCATGGCCTCTTTCCTATTCACTAAGATAGGATATAACCTCTTGTGGTAGTTTGGTACCCTTGTTGTCTCGAGATAACATATTGTTGGCATTTTGTCATTCCAACTTAATGGCTCTCCCACCTTTTGTTCCCCACCTTGCCTCCATGGACATCTATAAGCTACATGGCCCACCTGGTTACATTTAACACATTTAACCTTTGGTCCTGGATGTGTAGCTGGACTAGTGGCTTCCCCTGCTACTGCTTGACACTGTTGGGGCAGTCTGGGCTGCCCACCATGGGTTCCCATAGATCCATGAGCAGCACTGGGTGTCCCTTTCCTTTGCAATGATACCCTGCTTGCTAGGTATAGGTCTTCCTTCTTCCCCAACTCATCTGCAGTACTGCATTGTCTATCAGCTAACCAGATTCTCATGTCCTCAGGCAAAGTGCTTACGGCTTGTTCCCTCACCAAAAGGTCTGACAGCCCTTCAAAAGTGGTAGCCTAACATCCACTCACCCACCTATGAAAATAAGTGCTTAGTTCAGCAATATATTCATACACACTTTCATTCGCCTTGCATCTATGTTAATGAAACCTTTTCCTATAAGCTTCAGGTGTTAACTTAAAACATTCTAACAAACACATTCTGACTGTATTATAATTTAAACAATCAGTATCAGACAGTTTAGAAATTGCAGTTACAGCTTTACCATGGAGTAAGGGGGTCAGGAACCGTACTCAGAGCCCTTGGTCAACATTATATTGTTTACATACCCTCTCAAACAAATGAATGAAACTATGAAAATTATCCTCCTCTGTAAATTGTGGAAGAAATTTACTGACCTTTGTTGCTTCTGGGGTTCAGTAACTCCCTTCCCCATTACCTCCATGACTCTGGCAATGAGTCACCATCTCCTTTTCATGTTGCCTCTGCCTCTCATTATCCGCAGCCTGCAGACGTCAAAGTTTCTTACTTTCCTCAGCCTCCAGATGTCTCAGCCTCTCTGCTGCTTCTATTTCCAAACGCTTGGCCTCCAACTTAAGTCTCTTTAACTCCAGATGGATTTTTAAGTCCTCTGTGGAAAGGCTGAGCTGTCCATTTTCTGAAAGTTGTACATCTCCACGGCCAGGCTGATTGTCCTCCTGGTTGCTATTCTGTGATGCAGCTGTGACTAAAGCTGCAATCATGTCTGCTTAAGTCAGGTTGGCATGCATCAGTCCTTTAGCTTGGCACATCTCAGCCAACTGGCTCCTTGTCAGCTTGCCATACTCCTCGGCTGATATGTTTGCCTGCTCTCCCTGACAAACTAAGCTAAGAAAAAAAAAATAAAATAATAAAACAATTGTGATATGAACTCTGAATGTTCACTGCATGTCTGATTGAAGGTATAAATACCTTCAGTGACCACTTTACAAATGCTACAGGAGTTGAATATCCACAGCACTACAAGCCAATTAATATGTGATGTGGCTATCCCACCACTGCAAAACAATTAATATGTGATGCCCCTGCACTGGCCCAGTAATCAAGGAGCCTCAATCTTCACCACTGGTAACAGTGAGAGATGTACACACTGGGAGGATGACAAGTACACACACAGTAAAATACAACTTCCCCTAAAAGCACACAGAGATCACAATCAGTCTAGGGGATAGTTTCTGCCTCTTTCTCCAGATCCCCAATAAGACTCCCCACTGGCACAGCTATAGTGTTAAGATCTCAGCTGAGGAATCAAGCCAAGACCTCCAGCACCCTCTCTGTCCAACCAGTGCTTCATATCCCTGCCCAAGTAGCTGACACACACACACACACACACACACACACACACACACACACACACACACACACACACACACACACTGAGAGTTGATTTATATACAAACACATACACACACACACACACACACACACACACACACACACACACACACACACACACACACACACACACACACAAACTTGGGGAAGGCTGGCACAGGTTTACTAGCTATGCCACCTTCTGCCCAGACTATAAGGTAGTTATCACTCCCACCAACCCCTAATTATCAGCTACTATAAATGCCTTTACAAAGGGTGTCCAATTCTACTGTGTAATGTTACTATTATCCAAATGGTAAGCGTGACCAAGACCAAAGCTATTAAGGAGTGGCCTGTACAGTGTCACCAAATACATATGCAAGTACTTTAAGAGCTTAAATATGTTTCACAAACATCAGTCATGAAGACAGGTTTAAATATATTTAATAATAAATAATAAAAAAGACAATACTCAAATAACACAGTAACCGCAGAGTTCAGAATCACAGGAAATATTTTAAAACACTATTGCAGGACAGTGTCAAATAAATACCGAAAACATCTAAACTAAGTTTTACTATATTGCTATCTATATCTAAGAGAAATTACTGTACCCTAGTTATTTACTATTAGCAAGGCAAATGCAGATGAGAGGATATTTCCAGGTCCAAGACAGGATATAAAATGCACAGTCTTTCTCTGAGAGAGTTCTTAAATTACTAACAAACATTACTGCTGGGTCAGCTTGGATGACATTACTCTTTGTGCCTTCAGTTACCAAGCTAATAGATACCAACAGAATTTTATCATATCTCTCAGATGTGCAGCTGCTAGGAAGCAGTAAAGCACTTTACATTTTAAATCTAGTAATTAAAATTACTTTCAAAACATTAGAAAAACTTATACCTCTAGACATTCTGTCTGTTGTTGCACTGAAACACAATTGTAAAGCACTTGGATTCCAAGTTATTTTCTTGAAATCTTGCAAGTTATCTCTGTATGTTCTAGATTCTACTATTAAAACATACATTTGCACAGGTATATAGTTTATATACATTTCTGTTCTTTTCCAGCAGGGTACAATATGGTTACATTCTTGAAGCTCAGCACATAACATACGGTTTTCTTACATTTGTAAGACAACCATGTGAATCATATTACTGTTTACAAATGACATATGATTATTTTCAAAATTCCAGATAGCTGGGATGGCAGTGTCATATTTCTGTATAAATCATATTAATATTTTCAAGTGACATATAATTATTTAAAAAATTCCAGATAGCTGGACTGACACAATTTCCCTGGTGTCACAGCAAGTTTGAAAAGTTCTGTCTTATATTAGAGATAATATTTTTCAATTAAAGCTTCTATAATCGGAGAGTTCACTCTTTATCTTGGAGTTAGTTAATTTATAAGGAGGCTTCTACTCCACAAGAAAACATATTTTATCTGTATTTACTGTTTGATATCGGCATGCTTCTGGTGCAGTCTTGGGTGACAGGAAATAAATTAACCATAATAATACACAATTTCAAAATTAAATAGCTATAAAATTAATTATCCATTGTAGCAGTGTTCTTTATCCTACAGAAATATAGAAGCTAAATTGGAAACACATAGCTATTTATAAAGCAACACCTAAATATGATATAATGCACTTATTTTATAATACTCTGCAGCAACAAAGTAGACCATCTTTAGAGCAGTTTTCCGGAAATCACTGGCAAATCATTAAGGGTTAAAGTCAGAAAATAATGACAGACATTTGAGTTTCAGACTTCATACCCTTCAGAAAATCCACATTAATTTAAAACCTGTTATTCTATTAATTTTCTAAGTTTGTAATATTTGCAATGTTTAAAAATTGGCCCTATTTTCATTGCCTTTATCCCTCAATTATTTACCACTTTGTTCAGATTTCTTGCTCTAAGGGGATGAGAGGTGTGGATCCAATATGAAATGAGCTCACCTATTAGGGCTAAGTCACTAAAGAAAATATTAAAGAAGGAAAGCAAGCAAGCAAGCAAACGCAAAATCCTCTTCAGTCATTCCATTTCTAAAATAATTTTTGAGGTCCCAGCACCTCAGAGAAGGGGAGAGTCCACTTGCTGAGACCTCTGTCAAACAGTGCAATGTCACATCTCAGTAGACTTGCAAAAGTCACTGCCAGAAAAACTGTACACTACCTTTCATATTATAAAATAAATGCCAGTGGTGCTCTCTTTTTCTCTCAATATGGTTACAAGTCAAAACAGAGAATGCTGATATAAGCGAATGGTTTTCTGACCTGAAAAGAAGAACAAATGCACATGACCATACATTCTGCTCTATGAAGTTTTTGCTGACAGCCTTTTACATGAGATCACTGTGCTTTAGGGTAAGGGAATACGCACTTGCCCCACAGTTGTGCAATCTCAGAGTTGGTATATATAAGTGACAGGGTGTGTAGGAGTGGGCGGGGGGGCCTTGCTCCCTGAAAAAAAATGTTTTTTTTTTTTTTTTTTTTTTTTTTTGGGAGGGGTTAAATAATTTTACTGTTTAGTGTAAAATGTCTTTGTGTTTGTTGTTATGACTGTAGATTGCTGAGATACACCTCTCTCTCTCTCTCTCTCTCTATATATATATATATATATATATGTGTATACACATATATATGTGGTTTCACTTCATAAACTCAAAATGCTGAAATCCTGGATTTCAGCATTTCGAGTGCAAGAAGTCGAAACCATCACAACACCGAAACCCCAGAAAGCTGAAATCACAAACCCGAACACACATACACTACATCACACACAAACCACAATACCTACACCACAAAAAACAAAAACACAACGAAACACCACACATACCTACACTAAACAGAAGGAGGGGGGCAAGCCCCTGTGCACCCCCACCCCCTACTTATATATACTAACTCTGAGACTGCACGGAGAAAAAAAACAAAACTCAAACACACACATTCTACAGTACCTCGCACACACACACACACACACACACAAGTTACAAAAATCTCAAACAAACACTTCCCGCATCGTAGCGTCACTGCATAAGCATGGATTCAACATATACGTATTCGCACTTATGTACTTTTTCTTTTCTTAAGTTTCGGCTTCATGCACTCGAAATGCTGAAATTCGGGATTTCAGCATTTCGAGTATATGAAGTGAAACATATATATATATATATATATATATATATATATATATATATATATATATACACACATACATACATACACTCACACATACAACTCTCTTCCTGCCAATCCCTATGTAAATTTCATGCAAATGGTCTTATATTCTGTTGTTTAATTGTACTGTATGCCTCAATGGCTCAAGTCATAAATAAAATGGTTCAATGGATAAGTTCACCTACCAATTAACAGATTACAAATATTAAAAATAAATAAATATATTACATATGTATGTATGTATGTGTGGATACATACACACACACACACACACACACACACACACACACACACACACACACAAATATATAGACACAAACATAAATATGGATACATGTGCGTACATGCATGTGATTGCATATAAGCATCTACATGCAGATATTTCACACATCTACATGCAGATATTTCTGTATCTGCCTGTCTATCTATCTATGTCATGAATCCATTCTAAATGAGACCAAAAGATGCCCTTTTTTGAAAAGCAAGGTATAGAACTTAACAGTAATATAACAACAGTAACAGAACAGCAAAAACAGAGGACATATGCATTTACGTTACTCAGATACTCAAAATATAAAGTTCCTTAATCAGTACATTTTACAGTAAGTGAACTGAAAATAAAAAATGACAGCAGGTACTTAATGACATCACAGTATGCTATAAATAGGGTGGTGCATTTGAGAAATTCATACACTGAACAACTGATCCGCAAATTAAGGATAGAAATTAGAATGAAAATACAGTTTTCATTTACTAGCACTTTTGGAGACAAAGTTAGTAAGTTATAACAAAGTCTACATGGTATGTACTAAAAATTAAACAACGAAACTCAATATCACATTTAATGAAAACACACAGTCAAACACACACAGACATATGCACAAAATGTCTGTTATGGAAAAGGAAACTGCACGATTTTTAAACTGTCACTGATTTAAGAAACAAAGGTTTTAATAAAATAGTTAAGAATGCTAGGAGAAAACTTCATCATATGGGTGTTTACTTTTTTTTTCTTTTGTGGTTCATCTGGAAAGTTTAATACACTAAATATATGTAAACTACGGTACCTTTTTTTTTCATTTTCATAGTGTAAAGAAATAAACTTAAGTAAACATCTGCAATCCCTTGTTAAAATAAATATTGTACAGTGAAGATGCAGCAGAACATAGCAAAACAGTTGAATAATTAAACAAAATGACAAACTCAGTAGGCTATAGTACCGCTCTGAAATGAACATTAGATTTGCTTTTCAAATATCACTTATCTAGCCAGCTCTAGTGGTATAAATAAAGTCCTGACTACATTCTAGGTGATCTGAGTTCAGTTAGCAGTGTGGGTTCTTGAGGAAGTTGGCAGGAGAGGGAATACCCATCCTGGAGGGAGGGTAAAGAAGACATGGCAGCAGACTGTTACAATATATCAGGGAAGGGGCAGCAATGCAAATGTGTGGCCTGGGAGAGGGCATTCAACTCATCATGGGGAAGTTTATGCCAGACTCCACAGTGATGAAGATTACACCACTCCCTGCCATGCGGTGAATCAAGGCCACTGCAAATGTTCTTATAGCCAGAATTCCAGCAAGGGCATATGCATGAATAATGCCCCTCTTCAGATGAGGCTTTTCCTGAAATTCACATATAAGGGAACAAACTGGACATGTTAGTTTGGGAGGAGGCACGAGGGAGATGGGAGTAGAAAGTTGAAATGTGGGTGAAGTAGTGACCCGTTAAAAAGTGAGTGTGTTTTGAGCAGAATTGAAAGGGAAGGATTAGATATGGTGTGTTTACATGAACTTGCATTATTAAGGATAGAAAAATGGAAGATGCAGAAGAAAGAATATAAATGGGTGGAGGTAGACTGCTTCCCAAGAAAAAAAGGAAGGGGAGAAGGGACATCAGCAAAAGTGGGCAGGTTAATGGTGGGAAAAATGTGTGGCAAATGGTGCTGGAAAGTGGAGGGTTTCCAAAGCTACCATTGAGGAGAAGAGACCAGTGAAGCCTACAAGTGCTCAAGTGGTAGCAGCTCATGACACACTTGCTCACTGCAACTTGCTCTAATTGCCATGACTTCCACTAGCTCATTCTATGTTATGCATATAGCTGTCTTACTTCACAACCCTAATGAACTGCACAGCACTACCAGAAACATAACTCTACTCCTCAAACTCCCATCTAGTTTCTAACTGTAACCATAGCACTCCTCTCCCTACCCGTAAAGTCCCTGATCATTCCCCAAACCTAAAACTCCACTCCTCCCTCCCTTAGTCTAAAGTCCCCCATCACATCCTAACCTTCAAACTCTACTCTGTCTCCAAAATCTAAACTTTCCTCCTGCTCCATAAACCTAAAACTCAATTTCCACTCACTAAATGCAAAGTCTCCAACCGCACCCTTAACCCGTAACCTAAAACTACCCTCCTGCTCCCTAAATCTAAAGCTCCCCTTCTCCAAACCTAAATCCCCTTCATAATCTCTACCTGAAACCATAACGTGCAGTTTCAAGCCCTCCAGCTCTCTCACCCATAGCTTCCACCCAAAAAGACTGAAACAAGTGCACTAAAAAAACAAATAACCAAGACAAGTGCACAACATGTATGGAGTTCTGGAAATGACTCTTGCTGTAAGAGCAAACACACAATTCTCAATGAAAAACACTTTTTATTCCACACATTATGGTGAACACGCCAACAAACTTGCTTACATCCACTAAATGTAAAATGAACTTTATTAGAACTAAGGAAGTGTGAACAAAATACTTATTTAAATCCCCAAAAGGCTTATCCATGTGACAGCATACAGAAAAATCAACAACATGGTCACAATCAAAACATTTGCATAGTAAATTCAAAAATTACAATGTTTGCCTAATGCTTCTAAATATACATATTTAAAAAAGCATATTTAAAAATACTTACACATACAAGTGAGTGTTAAAATATATCATTAAAAACTGTGTGTATCCACAAAATACATACAATTAAAAAATCATATTAAGAAAGTTTTTATATATTTTAAGGTACAAATTGAACAGGCCCTCATTAGTCATATATCTAGTCCACAGTAGTAATACCTACACCTTTGTTATCCTCTGCCTCAGGACAGGCAATAAAGAAATGTAATTGTTAATACCCAGTAAGTTTGTATCATTCAATTTCAATTGTCAGAGCAGCTCTCTAAACTCAATTGTTGTTTCACATGAGTCTGCACATGAGTTCTGATCCACTTTTTCTAATATCATGATGGAGCACTGTTTAATGGTTGTGCAATCAGTAGTATGTGTACAGAGGGCATTGTTAGGGTTTGCTTTTAATATATCATAACTGTGCTCATAAATGCTTTTTCTAAGTGAACAGTCAGTCTTTCCTAAATAGAAAGCTGGACATTCAGAGCGCAAAATAAACAAGTCCTTTAATATTACAGTTGCCCTTTTGTGGGTAAACTAAAGAATTCATTATATTGTCTAGCCTTAAACATTCATCCTCACATATGAATGTACACTGATTACATTTGCTCGTAACATTCCTCTAAATCAAACCACTTTTATTAGTGTTATTTTCAAGTACTTTTTTTTTTTTTTTACATTTTCACCCTTTCTTATACAGAGTGGGGTTCTTCACCTAATGCCTTATATATTGTATCTGATGGTTTAAATATGTTCCAGTTCTGTTTCACTATCTTCTTTACCAATTGGGAACTGAGTTAATACATTAAGAGTCTTGGTACTTCAACAGCAACATTTAATGGTTATCCTAGCCACTAAAAGTCTTAGTATGATTTATAGATCTTATTTTGATCACCTCTTTCAGTTTTACATAGTATTGCTGTTAAATGTATAAATTCTTTGAATGTAGGATCTGAGTTAAATTTTCAGTTTTTGAAATAACTTTTCTAGCAGCTGTCAAAAGGCACCAAAACATTTTTGCTGTTTGTTTTTTACATATACAAGAAATGGAATATTCATTAGAATTACTGATCAAGTTAAAGAACAATTATCATATCATAACCCCTTAAAAAACATAATTGTATCTTCCCAATATAAATTTAATTTTTCACAATCCTTAGACATGTGTCCAATCAGCTTTTACATCTTTACTACATCTCCAACAGACTGAAGAAGTCATTTTACTAAACTTATATATTTTATTAGGAGTAACATTCTATGTATATATTTCCACATAAAAACTTTCCAATATAAAGAAATTTGGCTGATTTAAGTAACAATGTTTGTTTTTACCATCAGTTGAGTCACTCAATCCAATACTATCTAAAAAGTTCCAGAATTTTACATAAAAATTATTTATAATTAACTTATATAACTTAGTCAAGCTTCCTATGCAAGTTAATTTACCTTTGATGATATCATTCATATATTCATAGAATGAGCAAAACGTGTTCTGTTTCTCTTCACTCATATTATCTGCAAATTCATTTAGTTTGTTACTGATAGATAATATTAATTGGTTAACAGATTTATCCAACTTATAATCTGCCATTAAATATTTTGGTGAAGTAGCTTTTCTTTTTTCAAAGCAATCAGGCCATAATACTAATCCATTCTTTTTTTATTAAATACATTTTAACATTGTTCTGAGTTTCCTTACTTCTAGAGGTGTGTGGGAAAGAACAAAAAATTCCATTTTGATATTAATAGAGTTTTAAAAACATATTTCTTAACTGTTTAAAAAACTGATGTTGTATATACATTATACAGACTGAAATGAATTTCCTGCTATTTTAGTAACCAGATGAAAGGATTGTTATGTATTTCTAATTTATCAGATATGATAAACTTATAAGTATTTAGTATAATCCCATTGTTTAGTATAAGATTAATCTATCCAGAGTATAACAGAGTTAAAATCTGCAGCAAAATAATAAGATTTTACAACTGGGAAGCAAAGACCAGCATACTCCCATAATCTTATATGATTTCTATAATCAATCCTTGGCTTTTTAGGATAACATAACAATAGAGTTAACATTTTTTTCAATTTTCTTTAAAAGTTTTTGTCAGGTATAAAAGCTATTGAATGCAATTTATATGTAATATTGGCATATAAGCTACTGAATACAATATATATGTAATCTTGGATAATATAATTTTTATTAAGTACTAACCTATCCTGAAAAGTAAAATAAAATCAAGTTTTAATAATAAAATGCACTTCTTCAATTAGTTTTTCAAAATATTAATAATCTTACTCATATCGTGACAGATTTTTATTACCAAATACTACAGTTCTTTTCGTTATCTATTATAATTATATTTATCTTTAAACTTACTATCTAGTACATGAATTAGCACTAAAGTTCAGTTTTATTATTATTAAATTTCAGCTGTGATACTTCTTGAAACTTGTCAATTTCCTCATCTATTTATTTGATTGAATAATTTAAATTTCCAAAAGATAGTAAAATATCATCTATAAAAAACAGTACTTTAGATTAGCAATTCAAAATCCATCAATTTTGCATTGCTTTTTACACTATTTAAGGGTTTGATAACTAAAGCAAATAGTAGAGAGGACAAGAGACAACCTTGCTTTGTGCCATTGTTTAAGGTGAATCCTTGAGAAATGTAAGATCCAATTTAACATATGCTTTGAAGTCTTTATACAGTTTTCAATGTTCCAATAAATTGTTCTGGAAATACAAATGTTTCTAAAGTTTTAAACAAGTAGTTCCAATCTACAAAATCAAAGGTTTGTTAGATATCTAAGCTAATTAGGGCCAATTTCTTGTTCATTCCTTTTTTTAATTCTAAGATAGTTACTACACTTCTTATATTATCATATGTTAACTTAGTGACTATTAATACTGTTTGATCTTTATTAATTCATCTATTATATTTCTTAATCTTGGAGCAAAGATTAAAGTAAATATTTTGTAGTCTACATTTAATAATGGAATAGGTCTGTATGAGGAAACTAACTTATTATCCTTTCCTTGATTAAGCATGACAAGATTACAGAGAATTTCCATGGGAGAGAAACTATTTTGTCACTCTGAATTATCCTGAAAATGTCACTCAGCAATTCTGAAATATTTAATAGGAGCAGACTATAGAATGCCATGCTTAAATGATTTAACCCTGGACCTTTACCTTTACCTTTTTTTCCCTTTTTTAAAAGCTTCTTTAATGTCTGTTATGGTAATAGACTTATTCAACAGAGGTATTTGTTATTAGTAAATTTTTTCTTTAAATACTTGTCAATTTTCCAACCATCATAATTATTATGTTTATCTTTATTAAGATCCTTAAGGATTTTTTTATGTATTTTGTATTTCCTTTATGTTTGGAGTAAGCTTATTAGTGTGAGGATTTTGATATTATTGATTTGTGTATTTTTGCTTAACATCTTACTCAGTCTATGTAGATTTTTTTGGAAGTCATCACATAACTGTGTAATTTTATTTTTTTTCTAATGCGATCTCCATTTTATAAATTAAACTAACATGTTGTCATTGATTTTTTTAATAACTTCAGTATTATCTAATTTCTTTGCTTGTTGTTCAAATCTTGATTGTGTATTTTATCTTGTATTTCTGTCAACTCTTTATTCCACTCTTTCATTTTACTGGTAGCCTATCTTCCTATTCTATCTTTAATATGCATTTTTAATGAGTCCCATAATATCACTTTACAAACTTGAGCATTATCATTCAAATACAAAAAAATCTGTTCCTTACAGTAACTCTTAAAATTCTTTTTAATTTCATGATATACACAGGCATTCAATAAATAATCTGAAATGTCCTTATGTCCTTAATATTAATGCTTAGTACATTTTGGTTGGATAAAGGAAAAGGAATTTATTTTTAAATAATTCACTTTATTAAGTAAATTTTTAGATGCATGGGGCTATATTAGATCTTCAAATGCTTAGGTTGTCAAATGCCGAAACGTCGACACCTACACATCAAAGTCTAACAAATGCAACAGGCCAATTATGCAAATCTTTTCCACAGAAAAAAATTTGCATAGCCAACAAAAAAAATCTCTAAAACCCTAATCAAGTGGGGAGCCTTGCCCCCCCCCCCACACCCTAACTAAATATACCAACTCCAAGATCACTCTATATTGGGGAAAAGGGCAAAATCCCCGATCATGGCCAAGCAATTTGTGTAATTGGCCTGTCGCGTTTAACAGACTTCGATGTTTAGTTGTCGACATTTCGGCGTTCGACAACCTAAGCATTCGAAGATCTAATATAACCCTAGATGCATAAACCCTATCAATTCTATTTTGCATCCCATGCACATAAGTATAAGTGAAGAGCAATGACTCATCTGCTTTTACTATCAAATCATCTAAATTATTATTACTAATCCAGCTGTTTAATGTTTTAGATAAAGTCAGAATTTTTCCTTTCTTCTGTTCATTTCTATCTTCCATACTAGATCATTCTCTTTCGGCTTTTCCCGTTAGGGGTCGCCACAGCGGATCATCTCTTTCCATTTCTTCCTATCCTCTGCATCTTGCTCTGTCACACCAACCGCCTGCATGTCCTCTCTCATCACGTCCATAAACCTTATCTTAGGCCTTCCTCTATTCCTCTTACCTGGCAGCTCCATCCTTAGCATCTTTTTCCCAATATACCCATCATCCCTCCTCAGCACATGTCCAAACCAACGCAATCTCGTCTCTCTTGCTTTGTCTCCAAACTGTCCAACATGAGCTGACCCTCTAATATACCGATTCCTAATCCTATCCATCCTAGTCACACCGATTGCAAATCTTAACATCTTTAACTCTGCCACATCCAGCTCTGACTCCTGCCTTTTGTCAATGCCACTGTCTCCAACCCATATAACATAGCTGGTCTCACTACACTCTTGTAGACCTTCCCTTTCACTCTTACGGATACCCGTCTGTCACAAATCACTCCTGACACTCTTCTCCACCCATTCCACCCTGCCTGTACTCTCTTCTTCACCTCTCTTCCACATTCACCATTACTCTGAACTGTTGATCCCAAGTACTTAAACTCGTCCACCTTTACCAACTCTACTCCCTGCATCCTCACCATTCCTCTACCCTCCCTCTCATTTACACACATATATTCTGTCTTAGCCCTGCTGACCCTCATTCCTCTGCTCTCTAGAGCATATCTCCACCTCTCCAGAGTCTCCTCAACCTGATTCCTACTCTCACTACAGATCACAATGTCATCTGCAAACATCATAGCCCACGGGGCCTCCTGTCTGATCTCATCTGTCAACCTGTCCATCACCACTGCAAATAAGAAAGGACTCAGAGCTGATCCTTGATGTAATCCCACCTCCACCTTAAACGGATCTGTTACTCCCACTGCAGTCCTCACCACTGTCACACTACCCTCGTACATATCCTGTACCACTCTTACGTACTTCTCTGCCACTCCCGACTTCCTCATACAATACCACAACTCTTCTCTAGGCACCCTGTCATATGCTTTCTCCAAGTCTACAAAGACGCAATGCAACTCCTTCTGACCTTCTCTGTATTTCTCCATCAACACTCTCAGAGCAAACATTGCATCTGTAGTGCTCTTTCCTGGCATGAAACCATACTGCTGATCACTAATCATCACCTCCCTTCTTAACCTTGCTTCCACTACTCTTTCCCATAACTTCAAGCTGTGACTAATCAGTTTTATCCCTCTGTAGTTACTGCAGCTCTGCACATCACCCTTATTCTTAAAGATAGGTACCAAAACACTTTTTCTCCACTCCTCAGGCATCCTCTGACTTTCCAAAATTTCATTAAACAATCTAGTTAGAAATTCCACTGCCATTTCTCCTAAGCACCTCCATGCTTCCATTGGTATGTCATCTGGGCCAACAGCCTTTCCATTCTTCATCCTCTTCATAGCTGCCCTTACTTCCTCCTTGCTAATCTGTTTCACTTCCTGATTCACTATCCCCACATCATCCAACCTTCTCTCTCTCTCATTCTCTTCATTCATCAGCCTCTCAAAATACTCTTTCCATCTACTCAACACACTCTCCTCTCTTGTGAGTACCTTTCCCTCACTATCCTTTATCACCCTTACATGCTGCACATCTTTCCCAGCTCTGTCCCTCTGTCTAGCTAATCGGTACAGGTCCTTTTCTCCCTCTTTAGTGTCCAATCTCTGCATAACTCTCCATATGCCCTATCCTTAGCTTTTGCCACCTCTCTCTTTGCCATGCGCCTCATCTCCTTATACTCATGTCTACTTTCTTCATCTCTTTGACAATCCCACTTCTTCTTCGCCAGCCTCTTCCTCTGTATACTCTCCTGTACTTCCTCATTCCACCACCAGGTCTCCTTGTCCTCCTTCCTCTGTCCAGATGTCACACCAAGCACCTTTCTAGCAGTCACCCTTACTAGTTCTGCTGTAGTTACCCAGCTATTCAGTAACTCTCCGCTGCGTCCCAGTGACTGTCTTAACTCTTCCCTAAACTCCACTTCACAATCACCCTTTTTAACTTCCACCATTTAATCCTTGGCACAGCTTTCACATTCCTCCTCCTCTTCTTGATCACCAACGTCATTCTACATACCACTAATCTATGCTGCTTAACTACACTTTCACCTGCCACCACTTTACAGTCTCCATTCTCCTTAAGACTGGCCCTCCTACATAGTATATAATCAACTTGTGAGCATCTTCCTCCACTCTTGTACGTCACCCTATGCTCCACCCTCTTCTTAAAATACGTATTCACCACAGCCATGTCCATCCTTTTCAAAAAATCCACAATCATCTGACCTTCTGCATTCCTCTCCTTGACACCATACCTACCCATCACTTCCTCATCCCTCTGTTCACTTCACCAACATGCCCATTAAAGTCCGCTCCAATCACTAGTCTCTCACCCTTGGGTACACTCACCACAACTTCATCCAACTCACTCCAAAATTTCTCTTTCTCTTCCATCGCACACCCAACTTGAGGAGCATATGCACTAACAACATTCATCATTACACCATCAATTTCGAAGCTTCATAAACATCACTCGGTCAGACACTCTCTTCACGTCTAAAACACTCTTGGCATATTGTTCCTTTAGTATAACCCCTACCCCATTTCTCCTGCCATCCACACCATGATAAAACAATTTGAACCCGTTTCCTAAACACCTGGCCTTACTTCCCTTCCATCTGGTCTCTTGCACACACAATATATCAACCTTCCTTCTCTCCATCATATCAGCTAGCTCTCTTCCTATACCAGTCATACTGCCAACATTCAAAGTTCCTACCCTCACTGCTACACTCCTAACCTTCCTCCTATCTTCCTGCCTTTGGGCACGCCTTCGCCCTCCTCTTCTCCTTCGGCCAACAGTAGCCCAATTGCCGCCAGCACCCTGTTGGCTAACAGTACTGGTTGCGGTCGTTGTTAACCCGGGCCTCGACCGAACCGGTATGCAATTATGAAAAGTTCTCCGCATCAGTAATTTTTGGCAGAAGTTTTATGCCGGATGCCCTTCCTGACGCAACCCTCCCCATTTATCCGGGCTTGGGACCGGCACAAAGAAATGCACTGGCTTGTGCATCCCCAGTGGCTGGGTTTATCTTCCATACTAGATATGCAGGAAAAATCCCCTGAGAAAATTAAACTACCCTTTCAATGACTTTGTAGTAAGTTTTAATGATATTAAGCCATACTTTCACCAACAACAGGGACCCAGTAAAAATAACTAGTATATGGAGTCTGCCATTAAATTTAATTATTACAAATGTATGCATTCCTTTGGGTTCATTAATGGATGCCATGACCTTGGGCCTTACAGTAGATTTTCTCCAAAGGATAACAATTTCTCTACGATTTTTGTTAAAAGAAGCAGATGATAACATTACATAATGTACATTTTTTTAAATAGTGTATATCTTTACCTAGCAAGTGAGCCTCTTGCAAGAATATAATGTCTCTGCTATTTAGCTTGATATATCTCACTAATGATTTCCTTTTACTGCCATTATTGAATACATTTACATTAACATATACTAGATTAAAGCCATCCATACTGTGTATTTAAAAATATTTCTTTTAAAAGATAATATGACACATTTATCCACCATATTAATTTGACTGTATACAAGACTCTAAAAGATTCCTTAAACACATTCTATATTTTTGAATTCCTTCTTTCTACAAACTAAACTACTAAAACTTGTAAATAAAAAAAAAAACAGAAATAATACTACAACTGTAACTGCATATATTACTAATAAAATGCAACCTACCATGGATACCAAAGTTCCTAGTTTGTCTATTGAAGAGAAGAACTACTATACTATCTCTCTACCTGCCAATATTTAAAGAATTATCAAAAAACTAGCCAAAAGCTACCATAATTTACAAATAGTTCATACGGTATTATATATAAGTTGAAAACAGCAAGAGACTAATAATTTAGTTATACATTTTGGCATTTAAAACTATTCCTCCATGACTACATAAATGTTTAATAATCCTCTTCTATTAATTACAAACATTTATGTAATAGTATTATAAATTATCCATTAAATATTCCTAAATTATTCACTGATTCAACATTATTATATCAAAATCCCTAAATAACTAAGAACACAGTGTGGCCTGAAGAGATAAAGATAAATGTAAACTTACAGGTGACAGGTAATCTTACAATACTAAACTATTAGAGTAAAGGAAAATCAATGTACATATATATTTATCATGCTAAAAGATATATATATATATATATATATATATATATATATATATATATATATATATATATATATATACATATATATATATATATATATATATATATATATATATATATATATATATCGCTCAGTATAGGAGGTACCATTGTGCAGTAACTCAGAGCAAAGCTGGGCATTGCCATGGAGTTTCTTGATATAGCTATAGAAGGCTTTGTGATTATTTTTAGTGTCTGCTGCAATTCTGCCTTCATAGCTGGATTTAGAGGATTTGATGAGGGATCTCAACTTTTTGTTGAGGCAATAAGGGAGTTTTTCCAGTCATGGGACTTCACATTTTTCTGCAACAGATTCTTCCTTCTGTTGTAGAGTTTATTAATGGCAGGGGAACCACCAGATTGGCTTCCTTTTTTTGGAGGAGAAGTCTTGGTTCTGCTGGCTAAAGATAGTTCCATGCATTTATGTACATGTCCGTACAGTGCATTTGTGTATGATTTGGCAGTCATGCAGCTATTTTCCATTGGCATGGGTGCCATGAACTTAGCCACCTCTGTTTTTAGGAGCCCAACGTCAGCTTTTGAGAAGTTTTTCAAGGTGGTTACCTTTGTGGTAGGGTGTGGATGAGATGTGGAATTCCATGGTGAATAGTTTATGGTCAGATTTGACCAGGGGAGGGATTGACTATTGGTATAGAGCAACAGTTGCCCATGTTAGTAATAACCAGGTGTCAAGCATGTTGCTTCCTCTAGGGAAATCAGAATGAGCTGGTCCAGGGCATTGGAATTGAAGAATTCCAGGAATCATTGGGCCAGTGTACTGGTGCTTGAGGTGTTTTCCCAGTTGATGGAGGAGTAACTGAAGTCTCCTACTAACAGAGTGTTGGGTTGGACCCTGATAGATTCAAGGGTGCTTAGGAACGTGGAATGAGAGTATAGGGACATGGTTGGGGACCTACAGCAGGCTATGGCCTGGATCGCCATCTTACCCAATGTTAGTTGTACCTGAAGTATCTCAGACGCATTATGCTGGGCTACTAGTCCGGAGGTGTGCATATCCTTTATGAATATGGAGACACCACCACTTTTGAAGCTTCAGTCCATGTTTCAGGGCCAAAAGGTATGGAATGAGTTATAGCCTGGTAGCACAGGGGTGTTTTTCTCCTGCTTTAAACCAAGTCACCATTACAGCACAAATGTCGATGTTCTCCATTTTGAGGAGTGCTTCGAGTGAGTGCATCTTGAGATTTAGATTTCTAGCACTGAGCAGCATGACCCTCAGATTGCATTTATTTATTGCTGTTAAAGGGGTAATTTGGTCTTTGGAACACTGCCTAAAAAAGGCACTATAGGGGTGGCAAGAGCCTTAGCCAGTACCCGGAAACCCAGGGGTGACAGATGCAGGCCATCACTGGCAAAGAATCAAGGTCTGTCAATCATATCATCCCAAGCAGACTGATACCAGATCCCCTTAGAATAACACCAGCAACTTAGCCAATTGTTGAAGCCAATCATTTTTTGTTTGTACTGCGGTATAATTCTGGGTGATGGTAGGATACTGCTCAGATCTATTGTCATACCTGCCTGGGCCACATAATCTGAGAGCTCCACCATGTCTCTTTTCATGCAGTCCAAGTTATTTAGTTTGTCCATTTTAAGTAATACTAGATATTAGTGACTGGATGACTTTTTTAACACAAGAATCAGGAGCACCATTTCTTGAGAGGCTCATGTTGAAGTCTCTTCTATCGTATCCAAGTTGTTGCAATTCTGATAGCTTTTGAAGAACTTGAAGCTATTAATCTTTTGTCTAACTATTACTGAATAAAATTACCTAACAAATATCTCCAAATTTAAATTTTTGATTATATTTTCTGTCAGTGACAAGTTTTCAGTCAAAGAACTTCCACTAGTTGCTGCTCTCAGGTAGTTATCTTGGCCATAACCCCTGTCAATAGCAATTCCTAATAGTCGTTTATATTTTTCCCTCCATCCTTTTGTAATCTCGTCATTGATGTCCGTATCCTCCAAAAGAGCTCAAGTATACCCTGCAATAAACATCAATTCTAATTTAGTCTTCTCTTCCAAAAACATGTTTTTTTTTGTTAGAGACCATCCTGGCAAGCTTTACAAACTGCACTTTGACAAGACTTATTTTTGTGATAACAGAGGGCAACTATTAAAATGTAAATAAGCATTGTTAAATGCATGCTTTCTATATACCATCAATAGTTTTTATTGTAGTATCAAGATAATTAATTTCTTGGGCATTGAATTGATATGTAAGCCTCAGAAAAGGATACATATATCATGCAAAAATGCAAATATTAATATTTATAAGACTGTGACTGATACAGGAGTTTCCTCTCCAACAATACCATTACCAAATTTGCAGATGTTGGGAAAGAAGAGGGCACCATTGCAACTCCTTTTACTTTTCCTTTCACCATTCTATTGATTGCACAAACTAAGTTCTCCTTCATGATATTAGAAAAAGTACATCAGAACCCATGGGGAGGCTGATGTGACACTATGACTGAATACAAAGAGCTGTATGGCAATTGAAATCGAATGTTACAAACTTACTGGATATTAATGATTATATGCCTTTATTGCTTGTCCTGAAGCACAGGGCAACAAAGACATAGTTATTATTTAGGTGGACTAGGTGCACAATTAATGAGGTCCCATTCATTTTTTAAATTTAAGATATATACATACTTTTTTAGTAGGGTGTTTTAATTGAATGTACTTTGTGTATATACAAAGCTTGTTCATATATTTTTATGGTATCATATTTCAACACTCGCATGTATAAGTGTTTTTAAATATAACTTTTTTTTAAATATGCAGGTTCACAAACAATAGGGAAAGGCTGGATATATCATTTTATTCTTCAGCATATTTATTTTAATTTATTTTGCAAATGTATTCGTTGTAACCACATTGTTGACTGATCTATACCGTCACATGGGTAAGCCTTGTGGGGATTAAAACAAATATTTTGTTCATTCATAATATATATATATGGGTCACTGAAAAATAAAACAACCAAATCTCAAAATATTGTAAACTCCAAAATACTGAAAACATTTTAATGCAGGAAGCAAGCCCTCCTGCACCTCTCTTGTGGGGGGGGGGGGCTGCACCCACCACACCCCCTGGTAATTATACATACCAACTGAAATATCGCACAACAGTGGGGAAGGGGCAAATTCCACCATTCAGGATTATGGGTTTTTGGTATTTTGAGATTCAGTCTTTTGGTTTTTCAGTCTTCTGAAGTAAACCCATATATATATATATATATATATATATATATATATTTATTTATATATATATATATATATATATATATATATATATATATATATATATTTGTATATATGGATTCACTTTAGAAGACTGAAAGCCCATTGCACTGAAATTCAAAACATTGAGACCAAAGCCTTGAAAATTCAAAACACTGAAAACTCAAAACATTGAATCCCATAACATTGAAAAAACATAGGAAAGCAACATGTCCTATATTCCAGCACAACTACATACAGGAACAAATAAAAAACAAACCATATTACACTTCTTCAAATATAACCAGTGGGTAAGCACCCCTGCACCCCCATGTGGGGGGCTGTGCCCCCTACCCCCCTGCAACTTAAATATATCAAGTCCGAGAGTGCACTACACTACACTATTTAAAATGGGTGGCGAAAGCCAAACACATTCTGGCTAGGCTTATAAATGCCCTAGGGCAGATAGCCTAGTATGAACCTATGAACCTATGAACTAAGATGTGTTATGTTGTAGTATAGCAAGTAAGAAGGGAAAAAACAAGGAATGCTGTAGCAGTGATAACACTCTTTGTGGTGCATTATTTTTTGCTGAATCTGTTGACCAGGCAGTATTTTCTATAGAACAAGGAGCAAATGGCTAAGAATACTTCAGGAGGCATAGAGTATGTTACTCTGAAAACCACATGGATACATGTATTAATTTGCTATACTGTGTAATATGCACATAATAGGAATTTATATGCAAGAGCACCAATGCTATTGCACTTATAAAACATATGAGCTACTTGCTTCTGTGAAGTACTGCATATTGTTGAATGAACTGAATAACAATATGTTCTGGCAACCAAAGGAATTCAGTCCCTTCAATGCTATTGGATAGCTACAGGACAAGAAAACTGTAGATTGGATATTTGAAGGCATAAATATGATTGGCTATAACAAGAAGCAGGATTTATGCTCTATGCAAATCATTAACTTTGTTGCTAATGGATAGTTCTGCCACTAGGATACCAGACATTTGATACCTTTTGATACAATAATGATTGACTCACAGCAAGACACAGGAGATATGCTGTATGCAAACTAATGCATTTTCATTGGTTATGACTATGTGTCTGGAACACTGATTGTTTTATTCTGTTGGTTTATTCTGTCTTTAAATTCAGGGTGAGCACAGCTAAGACATATGATCTGATGAAGGCTAGTAAGCCGAAAGCGCTTATCATGGAATTTTACTGTGCTCCTGTTTTTGTTGTTTTTACTGAAGATTAAAGTTTGTTTTTAACATTTTTACAGCTGTGGTGGAACCAAGGATTGTTTCCTACTACATTTCTACATTTATGCTCGGAGCTTTCAGCAATGCAGCTAAGTTTTCTTCACCTAAGAAACTCCAATAAGTATCGGAGAGATATAGTAATGTGTAATGTTTTAACAGTTAAGTAGTGTTTCTAAGAGAAGGTTGAGGATAGTTTTTTTACAATTTAAACATGCAGTCATGAAGCACGGAATGGTATGTTTGCCAGTTTGTTCTGTGTCATGCTATTTCAGAGTTGATATATTTAAGTAGCAGGGGGTGTGGGGCACAGTCTCCCACATGGAGGGGTGCAGGGGTGTTTGCCCCCTACTTAT
>NC_056743.1:283919708-284029708 GCF_019279795.1 Protopterus annectens
TTCAAAAACTCGACATGTCATAGTTGTCCCATCCCACCGCCCGCTACATACTACCTACACAAACAAACTAAATAAACCACATACATGCACTAACCAAAACCCTACTTCTAACCCTACACTAAATCTTGCATATACCACCATGTATGCACTTAACTTAACCCGCACCCTAACCCTAAGGTCCGTCACTATCGCATACTTACCTTAAAAAGCTATACCCAAACAAACTAAATAATCCACACACATGCACTTAATAAAACCCTACTTCTAACCCTACACTAACTCTAACATACATTACCATCTATGCACTTACCTTAACCCCGCACCCTAACCCTAAGGTCCGTAACTATCGCACACTTACCTTATGAAGCTATACCGCAGAAGGGCCAACCATGACGATTCAATGTTTTAGATTTCGCGCTTTGGGACGATCGATATTTTTGCGGTTCGATGAAGACGTGTCAGCGTTTAATTGTTCGAGTTTTTAATATAGACTCAATTTTACAGCTTTTCTGCAAGCAGAATTCTTTATTATTAAATTTGATGTATTAAGTATTAAGTTATTTCGGAATAGTGTTATAGCTGTTTCCCTTTGCATTTAAATTTGAATTAAGGAAATTTGTTGTGGTCTAGGTTTTTGGAGCTAGAGTGGAAACACTGCAGTCATCATCTCTCTGGTCTTATCTGGGCCATCTTTTCCCCCAGATCAATAGTTTGGAAAGGCCTATACAAAAGAGAGGGAGACATAAAAAACATAGAGGAGTAGGAATGGTTAAGTACTGGTAGGAAGCATGATGGGACAAGACATTAGGCTGGGCATTCATATTGTGGGGCTTGCTTTCTGTTTGTACTGATAGGACTGCGATGTTCGATATTTTCCTGTGTGTGAGCTTGTGCTAAGCTGTGTGACTGCAGAAGCCTTTTTGTGTGTGTAAAAATTGTCCATTAGCTGCATAAGTAGCAATGTTGTTTAATTTTTCATGTGTATGCTTTGCTCAATTCTAGAGTGCTTTTTGTTCTAATCTGGGTTTGTCTTAGCCAGAGCTTCCTGTTTTTCTGATTTTTGGTGGTGTGTTACTTATTTTGCCTTCAGTCTGTTTTTTGCAGGGGTGCCCCTTGGTTGTTTCTTCTGCCCCATGGTGGCTGGTTACTGGTCATGGATTTAAGATATAATTCTGAAGGTAAGTTTTGTCTTGGGCACTGGCACATCATATGTGGCTTTCTTGGTCATCCTTCTGGGATATCTTTTAGGGCAGTGTCCCTCGTCAGCTGGACTAGCTTAACCTTGGGTCAGACGGGTTTAGTATTATTGGTCATTCTTGGCCTTTGCTCTATGGGTATACTATGAGCCAATGTTCTGAAGCATAAGGTTGCTGTTTAAAAAAAAAATAACAGGGCAAGAAGAATTTTCTGCCAGCACAAGGAAAGGGGTGTTAACAGAGGAGTGCATGAAGACATTTGTGTTAGCAAGTGCTGCTCAATGTTGCTAACAGCTTCCCACCTTTCCATAGATTATATCTTGTACATGGTAGTTTGCTTAAGTTTAATGTATTTCTGGTCACCCAGCCTAATCTTCATTTAATTCTAATTTTGTTCTATTCTTTATAAAACCAGAAAGGTGGGGATTAGTTAGGGCATTTTATGAATAGGCATAACTGGGGAGTGTGGTGCTCATTACTCTAGAAATCCAGGGTAGTTTACTTCCCTTTGTGCCATTTACTTTTTTTTTATTACTAATATTTTGTAGGGATTCCTTATTATTCAGGAATGTCCTGGTTTGTGGGTAAGAGATTAGTTGCCAGATATGTGGAAATGACGACTTGTATACATATAATGGGTTATTAAATATTTTTGGTAAATAATGTAGCTTCAGAGTATATGGATATTTATTTATACATATATGTTCTATAATTATTATAAAAACACACGTATATAAAAAATTGACAGTGAATTGCTCGGTATTATAACCATGGTTTTACTGCTTATCTAGATGAATGGTGGTCTGCTGGTGTATAATAAGGCAGCAGTTAACCGCATAATAATCAAATACCCAGCTGTCAATAAAACTGGGCTTGTTCAGTTGGTCATGGTTATGGAGAATGGGCACAGAGGGCAAGCCACTTGATAAGGACTGGATAGGTGATCAGGGTGGGCAGTCTGGCATGCTGCCTGGTCAAATTCTGTTTGGTATACTGAGGCCTCAAAGTGGTTACTTATTGTTCCTATGTTTTGGGTTATCAAACAATGTTTGTTTACTGATGGTTCCCTCTATATCACAGATAGGTTATTTGATATTTAATAAACTGGTTGCATTGTCAGTGAAGCATGTGCTGTATTTATAGGGGTACAAAGTGAGATCAGGAGAGAAAAACATTAGAATTTTTTTTTTTGTAATAGTGGTAGTAATTCATATGAGAAGTTAGGTCTCCCCATAATTTCACAAAATATTTTATCAGGTCTCCAGTCATAACCTTGTTATTCTGTCTTCAAGAAATAGATGTCAAGAAATTTTACCTCAAGAGTGAATTTTCACAACACTCATGTCAACAATGCAATGCAGTCTAATTAAGATCAGAAATCTTATCATTATCTTCTGTACTGTGCATTGGGATCAATATGTGTGATCAAATAATATATTATTGCATTGAAAGATCTTTTCACTATGATTTTCATTCTCTGCCTGATTATACCATGTAGACCATTTTCATCAAAAGAATTGATGAAAAAAGCTTTTCTAAAGTACTCCAGGCAAACCTGTCCTGTGAGCAAAGAATGGAAAAAAAATAGAACTGTCTAAAATATATCTATAAGGTACACAAGATAAGAACGACATTGTTGATTTATCAAGTTATACTTATGAACACACCAGATTCATATACTCTATATCCAGCTGAATTTATTTATTGTTGTCAGCTGAGCTGAGTCACAAAACATACCAGACTGACTTTGCAACCTTTTATTATATAACAGTCAAGGACAACCAGTAGTGATGCCACAATAATTCATTTAAAACATGTCAACAAATGCCATCAAACCATTACCTCAAGCCAGTTGGTATATACCCGCCTGTTCCAGCTGCCACTTCAAAGAAAACTGGATGTGTATTTCTGCTACCTCAAACCTGGTGGCAAACCCATTTAACTCATACTTACAAGCCACATACCCCTTGACTTGGCCACTGTTAAAATCTGGGTCCAACTTGAGGAGAGTTGAGGCCGCTGAACAAGAATAGGGGGAACACAAGGAGGTGAAGCAGTAAGAGCACCGCCTGGCCATGCGTGAAGGGTTGGTAGGGAGGGACAACGTGCCTGCTGATGGAGTCTGTAGGCAAGAATAGCTGTACTTCCCTTACATACAGAATGCTCATCTGCACTCGTCCCCCTATGATGATGCGTGCTCACGGACAACAGACCATTACTGTGGCAAGTTGTAGTCTACTGAGCTGAGTCATAAAACACACCAGACTGACTTTGCAATATTTTGTTATATAACAAACAAGGACAACCAGTAGTGATGCCATAAGTAATTCATATGCAGCATATCAATAAATTTTGAAAAACTTTTGAATAACAGCAACCATATCCAAATTAAACAAATCAAAACCCATGTTATTTAAATGAACAATGCCCAAATCATAGAAATCAGGCTCCAGTCTGTCAATATCACTCTGCTTAGTCACCTGAAAACCAATTTGGCTAGCAGCTCACTTGACTCTATGGTTGATAAAACACCTCACTCTCTCAATGGCACTAGGTGATCTAGTGCCTTTCCAGTACAGTCTAGGGATGATGTTGGACCAAAAGAAAGATACCTTCAGATATAGCTGCCACAAGTGGTCTATATAATACAAGATTCTGACCAATAATATCTTCTTATGGGCTTGACCCAGATCATTTCTCCTGAGGTGAATTATCACAATGCTGGGCAAGGCTTCTTTCATTGCAAACTTATTCCATATTTCCCAAAACTGAAACCAACTAAGACCAGAGAAACCTAATGAATGAACTGTCCATCAGTTGCTATCAAAAGAACTTGTGTGACCAGCCAGGTGTGCTAAGGCTTGGATGGATGCTCTCTGAATAAAGGAATGGACCAAGAGCCAAATAACCTCCTTCCCTGCTACAGAAATAAAAATGAATGCCTGATGTATGACAAAAAGGCATCAGAGACCCACCTTCTGGTTCTTTGAACATCCTGCACAGATTGCCCTTCCATGGCCAAATCTGAGGTGTGACCTATACAAAAGGAATGACAGGAGTATCCTTGTGGGTGAATTTCTTTCCCTGCCATGGCCTGACAAAGAAATGTGTTAATCTCTGATAGATTAAAATGCCTGCCTGAGGCCCATAAGAAGACCAAGCCCAAACTTTTCTCTACAGGCATAATATTAAATAGCAAACTAACACAATGTCTTGTCTAGTTGCACCTGCTGACTTTTACCACCCTGATCAGTCTTGGATTTCTTTAACCAAATCATTACAAACTCCCTGTGGATGACAAGATACTCCCAACAAAAGAAAAGGAGAAGTTCATTGGCCGGGAACATGCCAGCATACAAAGAGGTGAACAAAGTAACTACAGAAATAAACACGTGAAATTCACCAATGGTCCTGTAAAGACCTTGAATACCAAGAAGAAGCAGTTGTCTCCCAATAGGTTTTCCAGAATTCTGGGAATGTCCATACATGTTTAGGCCGTAAGTATCCTCCCATAACCCAATGCCCTGACATAGCCTGAAGGCCCAAAAAATGTTCCAACCATCCCGAAGGTCTCAGGTGTACTCTGAGAGTTTTAGTTGAATTCCCCACTGTGGAGATAGCCATTAAAAATTGTAGCAAAATCTGTACAACCCATGGCCTGGGACCACAGATCAAAGGCCTGTAAAGTCTGGAAAACCTGGAGAGATGATGAGTAAGCTTTCTCTAGTGTTGCTGGCCCAAGAATTTTCCCAAAACTGATAATGCTAGCCTTCTCCAATTAACATGACTTCAGAAGGAACTGTGGAACCCTTTGGATCTGAATGCTTGGCCAAGAGGTGAAACCTGACAAAATGAATTGGGAATGACTGTCAGCTATAGGATTAAGATGACCAGAGGCATGGGCACATGAAAATGACAAATTAATCTGTAAACTCAGCAAACCTAAAAGCCTGATGACTGAGTGGATCCACCTGGACCTGAAAGAATGTTTTTTGAGACTGTGAACCACTCCAATGTTAACTGAACGAAACATTTTCCTCGTGTCATGTAATCTCTCTCTCTCCATACTAACAATGCCTCCCAAATGGAAACAATTTCTAGAAACATGATGTCCCTCCTACTCTCCATGGACCAACTTTCCAGTCACCTATTAGCAAACAGCTACCCAAAAAATAAGCCCCATGCGAGATCCCCTAGCCACAGCAGTAAAAAGCTCAAGGATGGTGGCTGTATTCCAAGGGGACTGCCAAAAGAAACTCCATTAAACTGGCTCAGTATGAATGTAAAACATAACCAAAAGTCCTCTTTAACCTGTTTGGTCAACCTCACCAGATAGTGCTTGGGCCTATTTCTTTCAACAATCAGACGGACCAAAGAAAGGTTCTGCCTGTTGAAACCACCCTACAAGCAAAATTCATCACACTATGTTATTGCATAATGTCTCCTACCTGTACTTTGCTGGAAGACAAAAATCTCCAAAGTAACTGCCGGACTTCTTGAAGTTTGGGCAGAGGAAGCTTGAAGGAGTTATCAGTGGTGTCTATATCTAAGCCCAAGAAAGTCAGGACTAGGCTGAGTCCCTCTGGCTTTTCCTCAGCCAAGGGTATCCACAACTCTCTGCAAAGCTGCTTGAAAATGAACATCCCTTCCAAAGCACCATCCTAACCCTCCCCCACTATCAACAAATCATCTAGGTAGTATACTGCTGACTGGCAGGGGGCCCATTCTTGCTAACAACAATGTAAAGCTGTGTTAAATATTTCAAATGTTGCACAAATCACAGCACACTCCATTGGCACTGCAGTGTCAAAAATATCTTAACATTGAACTGAAAACCTAAATAAGGCCAATCCTCTTGTCTCACAGGGAGAAGACAGAAAGTAGACTGCATATTAATCTTACAGAGACAGGGATCCGTATAGCCTATAATGACCTCTACCGCCTGATCCAAAGAGTAGTAGTGTACTTTGGTCAGCATTGTGTCAATAAAATCATTTTATTGTATCCACTTCAACTTAAGCACTTTCGTCCTGTTACAGGTTACAAGGACTTCATCAGAGTTCTGATGAAGTCCTTGTAACCTGTAACAGGACGAAAGTGCTTAACTTGAAGTGGATACAATAAACTGGTTGTCGTGTTCTCTTGGTTGTTTCTTGTTTTTTTATCTGGTCTGCTTTTGGTTAAGATGTTGTGTGCCAATAAAATCATTGGCTGCCCCCCCCCCCCACACACACACACTGGGTGAGCTAAGTTATGAATCGATCTGAACTCAACTTCCTGTTTCTTGGGAACCAGGCTGATAGGGGAAATTTTAAATAAAAACCACAGAGGGGATGAGAAGTGGCCAATTATCCCTCCAGCTCATCGCTCTTTCTCTATTAACCTACCAGAAATGTGTTCATGTCCTTTGAGGGATGACAAACTGTTGACTAACATGGACTCTAACAGGGCTGTGGAGTGGACTGGAAAGCCTATGGTAAAAGCTTTAATAAGGTTGACTGCTGCCTTTTGATCCAGGTAATCTGACAGCAAATAGGATAACTTATCTAGCCAAGTGGGGAATAAGCCTGCTGTGACATGTTCAGGTACCCTCCCAAAGCACACACACCCTCCCCATGTCCACAAAAAGGTGGCTTGACACAAATGGAAGAGTTGCATTCATTACCAATTTCTCCACCTGTCTGAGATGTAGAAAAATTCCACCTGTCCTTAGGCAACAAGCCCTAACATTATGGGAAAAGAATTACCCATCACTCATCTGAACACAAGTGGTTATATTTTCAAGTGGACCGGACACATTTTCCCTGATTGAATGTCCAGGAAACCCTTGAATCATTTGTATTAGCAGTCTCTCTGTCAATGCCCATAGGTACCTTCTTGTCCATCATGGCACTGAACCATATGTCAGAGTACCTTGACTCCCACCTGAGGGAACTATTGAGGGCTTTCAGCTTCCTGAAGTGCTGATCATATTTCAACCACTCAAAACCCCCTTTCACATGGTGGGCTTCCCTTATGGCTACAAAGTAAGCTAATAAAGGAAGTGCTTGGGTAGGATCCTTCTCAGTAATTATGCCCATAAATACCACAAAAGCCAGAGTCCAAGTATCCCAGTTCTTCACAGGTGGCCTTGCTGATGCCTTCTTCCCAATGGCCACTAAAGCTGCCATCAAGTCTTTGTTGGATGTGTTATCAGCGTTGAGTATGCATTTTATACCCTTATTATCTAGTAGATTGACGATATCTACAAACACCCCTTTATATAATTTTACCTTTTACCTTATAGGGAAGATGTGCTGTGATATGAGAGCCAGGTGATTTAGGATATGTGAAGCCAAGGATAGCTATGGGGGACAAGAAACGGGGAACGCACTCATCTGACTGGAGTGGGACCTCCCTCTCTGAACCCATGACCTCCTCAGACCCCCTATACAAGTTGGATAAAGGTAACTGCACTACCTGGTCAACATCAGTACCTGTTCCCACTCCAGGACCCAAAGGTTTAGAGGCAGCAAAGTTTCTCTCTGAAGCTAAGTCAAACAGCCTAACTCTACCCTCTTCAAACAAAGAATGTATAAAATCCTCTAAACAGTTATCAGCAGATTGATCCCTACCACTGACAGATTCTGCAGGCAAGAACAGCTACACTTCCTTTAAATGGGGAGGGCTTGCCTCCACCCTCCCCCGATGATGACTCACACTCATGGACTACAGGCCATTACCATGGTAAATCATCGTTAATATGTACATTCTGCTAATCAGCTAATATACTGTAAAACTGTGCCAGGTTTATCTGTATAGCACTGGAAGCTGCTGTATATGAAACTAATTTATGTCAAGTGCTTAACTGACTATGTTATTTTATGCCATGCTACATGTATTCAACGTCTATCAACTGTATGTCAAACATTATATGACAAATTATAACTTTAATCATTCTCCTTACTACCTTGTGTCTGGATAATGGCTGAAAATGGTTCTTTGACCAGTCTTACCACCAATTTAAGAAAAGAATAAATAAGTTAATATGCGCTGTACTTATTTTATTTTAAGGCAATAATTACAACAGCTTAGCATGTTTTACAAATATAATGTAAAGTAGTGTTTTACATTTCGCTATAAGCATTAAGGCCGATATGTCTATTTTCATACTTATAATGAATAAAGAGGACCAGTGGAGTGAATGCCCAACGGAACAACAAGCTCAAAGATAAATAGTTAAAAACAAACACCGCTGAGCAAAACAATGGAGGATTGCAGTCTCATTTAAATCACAAGTAGCTCCTAAATCCAATAGCCAATGATGTAAATAATCCAAGTGCAGGCGAGGTATGTAAAAAGCAGGTTTATTAATAAAAGAGGTGGCGCTTTCATGAGCTTCTTCAGACCTATACAACTAAACTGTCTGTAAACATCAGTTTAAAAGCCAAAATGGCCAAAATCCTGTCCATTATTTAAAGGTACATGGCTCATTAAAAATATCATGTAAAAAAGTCATATATAAAATTCCTATACACCATCATAAAACAGTACAGCATTTCAAAACAAAGCCATTCATATTCATATCCATTATTGGAATAAATAAATCAAAAGTATGTGTGACAGATGGGGGGGGGGGGATTTTAGTAACATAACTATCAAAACATTGACAGAGCATCTATGCATATAAAGGTTCAAAAAGACCCTACTGGCCACAAAGTAAAAAATCTTCATAGCCTCTTAACATCTTTTGGACAATAACCTTCTTGATTTCAGCAAAGGTCAGGGGAACCCTTCCATTGAGACCTGGGGTGATATCTGCCCTAAACTTAATAATCCAATGGATTTCCCTGGTCTCTGTATAATTGTTAATGTCCCCTCTCCTGTATGTCCTTGAGATCTGTTCCAAGATCCTGAACTTAAAGCGATGCTCTTGACCTTTGTCATTAGTGTGTTTGGATAGTGCATTATGTGTAGTACCTCTCCTTGTGTGGTATACATGCACACGAATCCTATCGCTCAGTGTGCTATTGGTCTTGCCTACATAGTAGGCTGGACAGACTGTGCAGCAGGCTAGGTAAACTACATCTCTGGACATACCATTGCCGCTCGTCCTGATGTAGTAAATACCGAACCATATGGATATCGGAAGACAGGGTCGGTTTCTATATATGAACAAAATTGCATTTGTCGCATGTGGTCATGTAGGGACCCAACAAAGCAGGTGGATCATTATGGACCCTTGGGTAGCAGAGCAAACTCTTTAAGTTCTTTTTATTCCGTAAGCGAATCTAGGTCAGTACCTGTAAGGCTCTTAATAGTTGGGTCAACTGATAAAACGTGCCAATGCTTAGAGAAAATATCTTTAAGTGTACCTACATCCCTGGTGTAAAAATGGGAAATGCAATTCCATTGTCCATATTTGAACCGCCCTCTTGGCTATCCAAGCCATCACTGGCCTCTCCAGCGTATATTTCAACAGCACCATCTGAGAAATATGGTTTCGCTCTGTCTATCCTCAGATCTGCAATGCCCGCCATCCCTCTGGAGATATCTAAGTGGTCATAGCCACGTTCCCTCAATTTGCTGCTAAGGTCTCCTAATTCACTTGCCAGATGACTGTCTAGGGGTGTATATCTAGACATCCGCATTGATTGTCCCTTCACTATGTTCTTGTATACATAGCCAGGATGCATGCTCGAGCGATGCAGCAGTGTATGCCTATAGCAGGTCATGCGATAAACGCCCGTGTTGACTATCCCACAGGGTAATTTATCAACAAAGACATCTAAAAAGGAATAGTGGTCTTGACCAATCCATAGTAAACTTCAGAAAGGTGACAGACATGTTGATCTGTGTAAAAGGACTCTAATTGTATTGTAGAGCCACTCCACACAAGGAAGAGATCATCCACAAAACGCCTATAGAATGGTACTGACTCCTGAAACAAACTATTCTGAAACAAGAAGCTATGTTCCCACTCTGCCATCACCAAGTTGGCGTAGCTATTGGCACAGGAAGTGCCCATAGCTACGCCATCCTTCTACAGAAAAATCTTGTCATGGAAACAAAAAGATTGGATTCTAAAATAATAGCCAACAACATAAGAATCAAATCAACATCATACTTCAGAGGAGGTCGGTTCTCCTCAGATATGCACCTACCATTGCTCTACCTTCCTCATTGGGTATAACCGTAAATAAGGACTGAGCGTCCATGGTGACCCATATGAGGTCTTCAATTCCAGAACAAGTGTTGATATATTGGTAGAAATCCAACAAAACTGTCTGGTATCCTTAAGAATGAACCTATTGGCATCAACCAATGGTCTGAGTTGTGCCTCAACAAAAAGTGACAGGGGTTCAGTTGACCACCCTCTCCCTGCAACTATGGGTCTAAGAGGTGGACGTAGTGAATCCTTATGGATCTTTGGGAGACCCTGAATGGTAGGTAATAGGGGATGAACCACATTGAAAAATTCATATAGAGAAGTATCAATAACACCATTATCAAAAGACCAAATAATATGGAGCGTATGCTCTCAATGATGCTGTCCACCCTATCATTGGTAATAGGAACATAAAACTTGTCATCAGCCAACATTAGTAGCATATCATTATTATACCTGTCCATGTCAAAAACTACAATCCCACCTCCTTTGTCTGCGGGTGGGATAATAATCTCCCTGTTGTTACGTAGGGAGTCCAAGGCCCTACGTTGTATAAGGCTGAGGTTATATTTCCTTCTCCTGTTGCCAGATTCTGACCCATTCAACCTATATATCTCATCTTCTACCAGTTTGCTATATGCAACCAGAGGGTGTATCGGAGGGAGGAATGTACTAGGTGTCCTAAACACAGTGGTATTAGCCTTCATCTCTGTGCTGTTGAAGAAAACCTTCAGGGACAAATTCCTGACAAAAAGCTTAAAGTCTCTTAATGTCTCTTCGTATCTACTATCTGAGGTTGGAATAAAAGTGAGACCCTTAGAGAGGACTTGTGACTCATGTTCAGTCAAAACATGACTAGACAAATTGAACACGAGTCCTAATGCTTCCCCTCCCACATTTTCTTGATTGTCCGGTTGGATGGACGATCCGGCGAAAGTTTCCTCTTGTACCTCCCCTTGGCATTCTGGAACGACTTCTCCTCGTTCGTAGGCACCCTGATGGGAAAAGGGTGTCTGCCATCCCTCTGGAGGGGAGAATGGTGAAAAGTGGAATCCAACAGCAACATTGGCCCAGCCATCCCCACAGACCAAGTTGGTCGTGCAGGTACCGTTGCCAACGCTGTACCCATCGGAACGGACTCTGTGCTGGAGCCGACAGCTACCACCGACTTGGATGCCAATGCTGATTCAGTAAGAAGGGCTGAATCTTTAGTCAGCAGGGCTGAACCAACTGTCCCGCCTCTTGAACCAGTCGTTAGGAGGAAAGTTTCCTCCTATGCATCGAGTAGAGATCCTGATGGACGGGATCCCATTTCCCCCTTGGATTCCACTTTTCACCATTCTCCCCTCCAGAGGGATGGCAGACACCCTTTTCCCATCAGGGTGCCTACGAACGAGGAGAAGTCGTTCCAGAATGCCAAGGGGAGGTACAAGAGGAAACTTTCGCCGGATCGTCCATCCAACCGGACAATCAAGAAAATGTGGGAGGGGAAGCATTAGGACTCGTGTTCAATTTGTCTAGTCATGTTTTGACTGAACATGAGTCACAAGTCCTCTCTAAGGGTCTCACTTTTATTCCAACCTCAGATAGTAGATACGAAGAGACATTAAGAGACTTTAAGCTTTTTGTCAGGAATTTGTCCCTGAAGGTTTTCTTCAACAGCACAGAGATGAAGGCTAATACCACTGTGTTTAGGACACCTAGTACATTCCTCCCTCCGATACACCCTCTGGTTGCGGCATATAGCAAACTGGTAGAAGATGAGATATATAGGTTGAATGGGTCAGAATCTGGCAACAGGAGAAGGAAATATAACCTCAGCCTTATACAACGTGGGGCCTTGGACTCCCTACGTAACAACAGGGAGATTATTATCCGACCCGCAGACAAAGGAGGTGGGATTGTAGTTTTTGACATGGACAGGTATAATAATGATATGCTACTAATGTTGGCTGATGACAAGTTTTATGTTCCTATTACCAATGATAGGGTGGACAGCATCATTGAGAGCATACGCTCCATATTATTTGGTCTTTTTGATAATGGTGTTATTGATACTTCTCTATATGAATTTTTCAATGTGGTTCATCCCTTATTACCTACCATTCAGGGTCTCCCAAAGATCCATAAGGATTCACTACGTCCACCTCTTAGACCCATAGTTGCAGGGAGAGGGTGGTCAACTGAACCCCTGTCACTTTGTTGAGGCACAACTCAGACCATTGGTTGATGCCAATAGGTTCATTCTTAAGGATACCAGACAGTTTTTGTTGGATTTCTACCAATATATCAACACTTGTTCTGGAATTGAAGACCTCATATGGGTCACCATGGACGTTCAGTCCTTATTTACGGTTATACCCAATGAGGAAGGTAGAGCAATGGTAGGTGCATATCTGAGGAGAACCGACCTCCTCTGAAGTATGATGTTGATTTGATTCTTATGTTGTTGGCTATTATTTTAGAATCCAATCTTTTGTTTCCATGACAAGATTTTTCTGCAGAAGGATGGCGTAGCTATGGGCACTTCCTGTGCCAATAGCTACGCCAACTTGGTGATGGCAGAGTGGGAACATAGCTTCTTGTTTCAGAATAGTTTGTTTCAGGAGTCAGTACCATTCTATAGGCGTTTTGTGGATGATCTCTTCCTTGTGTGGAGTAGCTCTACAATACAATTAGAGTCCTTTTTTACACAGATCAACATGTCTGTCACCTTTCTGAAGTTTACTATGGATTGGTCGAAGACCACTATTCCTTTTTTAGATGTCTTTGTTGATAAATTACCCTGTGGGATAGTCAACACGGGTGTTTATTGCAAGACCTGCTATAGGAATACACTGCTGCATCGTTCGAGCATGCATCCTGGCTATGTATACAAGAACATAGTGAAGGGACAATCAATGCGGATGTCTAGATATACACCCCTAGACAGTCATCTGGCAAGTGAATTAGGAGACCTTAGCAGCAAATTGAGGGAACGTGGCTATGACCACTTAGATATCTCCAGAGGGATGGCGGGCATTGCAGATCTGAGGATAGACAGAGCGAAACCATATTTCTCAGATGGTGCTGTTGAAATATACGCGGGAGAGGCCAGTGATGGCTTGGATAGCCAAGAGGGCGGTTCAAATATGGACAATGGAATTGCATTTCCCATTTTTTACACCAGGGATATAGGTACACTCAAAGATATTTTCTCTAAGCATTGGCACGTTTTATCAGTTGACCCAACTATTAAGAGCCTTACAGGTACTAACCTAGATTCGCTACGGAATAAAAGAACTTAAAGAGTTTGCTCTGCTACCCAAGGGTCCATAATGATCCACCTGCTTTGTTGGGTCCCTACATGACCACATGCGACAAATGCAATTTTTGTTCATATATAGAAACCGACCCTGTCTTCCGATATCCATATGGTTCGGTATTTACTACATCAGGACGAGGGCAATTGTATGTCCAGAGATGTAGTTTACCTAGCCTGCTGCACAGTCTGTCCAGCCTACTATGTAGGCAAGACCAATAGGACACTGAGGGATAGGATTCGTGAGCATGTATACCACACAAGGAGAGGTACTACACATAATGCACTATCCAAACACACTAATGACAAAGGTCAAGAGCATCGTTTTAAGTTCAGGATCTTGGAACAGATCTCAAGGACATACAGGAGAGGGACATTAACAATTATACAGAGACCAGGGAAATCCATTGGATTATTAAGTTTAGGGCAGATATCACCCCAGGTCTCAATGGAAGGGTTCCCCTGACCTTTGCTGAAATCAAGAAGGTTATTGTCCAAAAGATGTTAAGAGGCTATGAAGAGTTTTTACTTTGTGGCCAGTAGGGTCTTTTGAACCTTTATATGCATAGATGCTCTGTCAATGTTTTGATAGTTATGTTACTAAAATTTTTCCTCCCCATCTGTCACACATACTTTTGATTTATTTATTCCAATAATGGATATGAATATGAATGGCTTTGTTTTGAAATGCTGTACTGTTTTATGATGGTGTATAGGAATTTTATATATGACTTTTTTACATGATATTTTTAATGAGCCATGTACCTTTAAATAATGGACAGGATTTTGGCCATTTTGGCTTTTAAACTGATGTTTACAGACAGTTTAGTTGTATAGGTCTGAAGAAGCTCATGCGAAAGCGCTCACCTCTTTTTATTAATAAACCTGCTTTTTACATACCTCGCCTGCACTTGGATTATTTACATCATTGGCTATTGGATTTAGGAGCTACTTGTGATTTAAATGAGACTGCAATCCTCCATTGTTTTGCTCAGCGGTGTTTGTTTTTAACTATTTTCATACTTAGTTTAATTCAGAACCAAAACAAAAACAATGGATTAAAGTATGGACAGAAGCTGAAAAGATTGTTTTCTTTGTGCTTTGCTCGTCTGTGTACAAATCATGATCTTACATTAGTAGTTAAGAATGTTTTGAGATTTAATCCATCCCAAAATAACTGAGGGCAACCATACTGATGAGATTTTTGTTAATCAGTCAAAATATCTGTTTGCTTTAGTGCACTGTGTTCAAGTATTCCATAATGTTTGCAGTTCCTGTTTCTGCATTTGTTTTTGTCTCTCAACTTTGAATGGCAGCACCTGTAATGTTATTGCTGTTAATTAGCTATTTAGATGAGTCCTGCTCTTTGTGATCTCAAGGACTCTAACTCACCAGGGCTGCTTGTCCCACTGTTTCTTTATGTTCTTGTAACATCATATTCATTAGTTCAGTTAGCTTTGCCACCTCTTTTCTTTCTTTGCATTCAGTATTTCCCATCATCAGTGCCTTTTCCAGTGAAAGCTTTGTTCAAATTATGTGGCCAAAACATTCTGGATTTACTTTTATTATCACATTTTCTGGTGAACAATCTATAGTTACTTCCTTAAGCATAGATTATCTAATCTCCATGGAATTCTGAAAAGTTTTCTCCAAAACCACACTTCAAGGCATTGATGTTTGAGTACACAAGCTTACCTATGGTCCAACTTTCACAGCCATATAATGTTACTGAGAAAATTATTACTTAAATTGTATGGTCCTTTGCTGAAAATGTGGTATATTTACACCTTAATATTTTAAACACATTTTGCCACAGTTTTCTTGACATGAAGGAAGTATCATTTAATTTCAAGGGTACAGACAGCACCTGCAGAAATTTCTAAACCCAAGAAATCAAAATCTGTCACTATTTTCACTTCATTATCATTTATTTATAAAGAGATGATAAGGCTAAATTATATAATCTTATATTTTAAAGTGAAGCAACACAAATTTTGCGTTTCTACTTTCACCTTTATCAAATGGTTCAGCTCTTCATTCGTCTGCCATCACACTGGTATCTTCTGCATATCTAAGGCTGCTAATGTTTATCCTGGCAATACTGATTCCAGAAATGGATTCATCCAGCTTTGGGATACCAAAAAAGAAGTTATGTACTCACCATAACTTTTCATGTTTGTTGTCCAGTATCTCACCTTCAGTCTTGCTGATTGGGTTCGGAGCCGAAACTCGGCTGAGAACAAACTTTCAGTAAGAAGGAAGGATTTGTTCTGAGGGAGATTCTATCCTTGTGGAAGATCAAATAGGGTGGACGGATAGACAAGGCTTGCAAATCTGATACTCTCCTGGATGAAGTAATTGCTGTCAGGAAGAGTGCTTTCCAAGATAAAAATTTTAATGAACAAGATGATGCTGGTTCGAAAGGAGGCAGGATCAAACATGATAATACTAGATTGAGGTCCCAAGGAGGAGGAGGTTCTCTGAAGGGTGGTTTTAACAGAAAAGTACCCTTGAGGAAAGCTTTGCATAGTCTATGGGACATTACACTAGATCCACAGTCTCCCACATGATAATTAGAAATAGCAGCTAATTGAACTCAACAGTGGCTGCCGCTGCTCCTTGATTAAAAATTTCTGTTAGAAATTGCAGAATTGCAGGTATAGATGATGTAAAGGGATCTATGTGTTTTTATTTAGTCCAACAAGAGAACCTTTCCATTTCCTTGCATAAAGTTTCCTAGTCGCCTGCTTGTGCGAGGAGAGTAGAATGAGATGAACTGCAGGGGATAATTCTGGAAGCCTGGCTAAGATTGGAAGTGGAGAATCCAAGTTGTCAGCTTGAGGCTGTAAAGGGCAGGGTGGAGCGTTCCTGACTGATGCATCAGAAGATCCGGCACTGGGTCCAGGATCCATGGGTCTTCTTGAAGGTGGGTCCAAAGAAAGAGAAACCAAATCTGACAAGACCAGTATGGCGCAATAAGAATTAACCTGCAACTCAACAACTTTGCTTTCTGGATAACCTTTGAAATCAAGGGAAAAGGGGGAAAGGCATAAAGAAGTCCCAGGGGCCAATTGTGAACAAGTGCATTCCTTGGTGACTCTCCCGGAAGGGAAATTAGGGCAAAGTAGTTGCTGCATTTGGTATTGAAGGGAGTGGCAAAAAGGTTGCAGCAAGGCTGGCCCCATTTGCGAAAAATTTGATTCGCAACTTCCTGATTGAGGGACCACTCGTGAGGCATGAGAATCGCTCTCCTTAGCCTGTCTGCTATAACACTGGATTTCCCTGAGATGTGCATTGCTGTCAGAAAGCGTTGAGAAGATATCGCTCATTGTCAAACTCTCTGGGTCTCTCGACATAGGGGGTGGGATCTGGTTCCTCCCTGTTTGTTGATGCACCATACCACCAACATATTGTCTGTCTGAACTGCAGTAGTCCCCATGGGAAGAGAGTTCTGAAATGTTGCAATGCCAGAAGCACCACCCTCATCTCTAGGACAATGATGTGCAAATAGTACTTGTGATCTTTCCAAACCCCTTGGACAATCTGTCCCAGATAATGCCCCCCCCCACCCTATCTGGGACGCATCCGTGGCTACTGTAGTGACAGACTGGGGAAGTACAAATGGTCTGCCCATTGTTACCTAAGTGGACTGGACCCACCGAATTAGGTCCTTCTTGCAGCAGTGTGTTATGAGGATCTCGTGAGACATGGGTAACTCTAGAATGGACCACTGACCGAAGAGTAGCCACTGCAATATTCTCATGTGAAGTCATGCCAGATGAAGTAGTGTTATCGTCGCTGCCATAGAGCCTAGGACTTTGAGGGCAAATCTTGCCTGTACTTTTTTCTTTCTTGAGGAAGTTTTGCCAACATGTCGTTTGTATTTAAACCTGCACCAATGACGGCAATACGCTGTGATGGCAACAAGGCAGATTTTTCTGCATTTATAGTAATGCCTAGTTTTGAGAAGAGATGGATGGTGTAGTCTCTTGCTTTGATTAGTAGCTGCTTGGTGGTGGCAGTAAGGAGCCAGTTGTCTAAGTATGGAAACACCTGGAATCCCTGACATCTCAGATGAGCTGTGACTACTGCCATGCATCTGGTAAGCACCCTGGGGGCTGTGGTGAGTCGAAAGTGCAGAGCTCTGAACTGGTAATGACTGGCTCCCAGCCAGAAGCATAGAAATCTTCTTGCACACCTGTCCATCTTTATGTGGTAGTACGCATCCTGAAGATCTAACGAGCACATCCAAATGTCTTTTCCCAGAAACGGGAGTATAGACTGCAGTGTTACCATCTAGAACTTTGACTTTTTTACCGATTTGTTTAGTCTGCTGAGATCCAGTATTGGTCTCCAGTCCCCTGTCATTTTTGTAACTAAAATGAACCTTAAGTAAATTCCAGATCCTAGCTGGTCTGCGGGAACTTCTTGGATGACTCTTTTTTTATAGCAACGTTTGAATTTCTAGTGTTGCTTGATCCCTTTGATTGGGTGGAATGTCTGGGATAAACTTTGACGGATGAGGTGGAGAGTGAAACGGAATGTTGTAACCCCTGGATATAATGGACTGTACCCATTTGTCTTGAGTCAAATTTAGCGAGGCTTCTGGGTACAGCGATAGTCTCCCCCCCAACTGCCTCCAGAGGTGGACAGGTGTGCCTCTTTTCAGGAACGCTGGAAAGGCCTAACAAAGAATGTATCTCTGTCGCCCTGGTTATGTGGACCACCTCTGCCGTGTGGATGGCATCTTCGACTGTTATTTCCCCCCTGTCCCTGGGGGAAGGATCACCAAGAGTGTCAGATAAGGCTCCTTTGGACTTATGGAACCATATTTTTCCGCTCTTTTTTACCTATGTCCAGCAGGAAAATTATTGTCTGTGGGACCTGGGTATTCAAGCTCCTATGCAGAGGAGGAAAAATGTCCATGAATAAAATACCCTAGGGAAGCCAAGAACAAATGGATGACCAGGTAGGCTGCCTTAATAAAGGTACGGTGGGATGTCAGTGAATAAGCTGGGCTACCGGTAAAGCCTTGAGAAAGGCTGTGCGTACCCGAGCGCTTGTTGTTGAAGGCTGAGTAAAGCCTTTAGAAAGGCTTCGTATACAGGTCGTAGTTCTGGCTGGTCAGGTCGCCTGGTGAGAGGAACCGCTAGTGTGGCAGCTAGAAATCAAAGATGAAACACACAGAAAAACAGGCAAAACAATGTAAATGTGGCTCGGCTAAGGAGCTCTGCTCGCTGTGGTGGCAAAAAATCAACGTAGTCAAAGTTCAGATTCTAGAAGGTCGTACTTTATTGAAGTAAAAAGTACCAGAAGTACAATCACCATCGAAGCACAGTTCCTTAATGGAAAGAGTGATCCTGAGGATTTCCTTTTATAAGAGTGCCTGGGGGTGTGTCAGTGGTAGCCAATCAAGTGTGGGTGAAAAAGCCTTTATTGTGATTGGGCACGACAACTTGACATCACACCTTACAATCTGATGGGTTAGATACCCTGAGTCAGCTCATACGTGGTTAGTAGAATCACTCTAAACCTACAATAGTGAAGTTCGGAGATTAGCTAAAGTTAGCTAAAAAAATGTAGTTAACTAAAAATAGTCTTGCTGGAAAAAAATCAACCCTTGCTGGTAAAATACATTGTTAGGCTACACTTTTTGAAATCTTCGTCAGGATGGTGGATGACCTAAAAGAGCATAATAAGCAAAGTCGAGCGTACTAGAGAAATAGCAACATGTATGTAAAATAACATGTATGTAAAATAAGAAACAGGCTAGAAAACCAAAAAATAAGAACCAGGCTATCCAAAAAATAAGATACAGAAACTAAAAAGAGAAACAAAATAGTGAAAAATTCTTAAACAATGGATATCAATAGAAACTAATGTATTAAGATATGGAACTGAATGAGGGCTGTTAATTAAAAAAACAATCTTAAAAAGGCACTGAGAAGAGGGAACTCGAGTGGCAAATACGTTTGCAGGCAAGGAAAAGACCAGGCCTTAACTATGCAGAATCATTGACCCCAGTCTTGTATCTCAGAAAGATACAACACCGTATACCACAACCTCTGCGCCTGGACCTCTAACAGATTTACCAACGAAATGTTACCTTTCGTGCAACAGCCAGTTTTGATCTCACCAGTCTACCTCCAGCCGATGGTCAGATACTTCCCCTGGCAAATTCAGACACATTTGTTTTTGGTCAATGGTTCATCTATATATATTTTTTTGTCTTTCATGTCTTTCATGTTTTCTACAATGGTTCAGTATTACTTTTTTTTTATGTCTTTCTAGCTTTTCAGGTTACATATCAGTGCCTTTTTAAGATTGTTTTTTTAATTAACAGCCCTCATTCAGTTCCATATCTTAATACATTAGTTTCTAGTGATATCCATTATTTAAGAATTTTTCACTATTTTGTTTCTCTTTTTAGTTTCTGTATCTTATCTTTTGGATATCTAGCCTGGTTCTTATTTTTTGGTTTTCTAGCCGGTTTCTTATTTTACATACATGTTATTTTACATACATGTTGTTACGATTTCTCTAGCATGCTCGGCTTTGCTTATTATGCTCTTTTAGGTCGTCCACCATCCTGACGAAGATTTCGAAAAGTGTAGTCTAACAATGTATTTTTCCAGCAAGGGTTGATTTTTTTCCAGCAAGACTATTTTTAGTTAACTACATTTTTTTAGCTAATTTTAACTAATCTCCGAACTTCACTATTGTAGGTTTAGAGTGATTCTACTAACCACATATGAGCTGGCTCAGGATATCTAACCTATCAGATTGTAAGGTGTGATGTCAAGTTGTCATGCCCAATCACAATAAAGGCTTTTTCACCCACACTTGATTGGCTCCCACTGACACACCCCCAGGTACTCTTATAAAAGGAAATCCTCAGGATTACTCTTTCCATTAAGGAACTACGCTTTGATGGTGATTGTACTTCTGGTACTTTTTACTTCAATAAAGTACGACCTTCTAGAATCTGAACTTCAACTATGTTGATTTTTTGCCACCACAGTGAGCAGAGCTCCTTAGCCGAGCCATATTTACATCGTTTTGCCGTTTTTTCTGTGTGTTTCATCTTTGATTTCTAGCTGCCACACTAGCAGTTCCTCTCACCAGGCAACCTGACCAGCCAGAACTACGACCTGTATACAAAGCCTTTCTAAAGGCTTTACTCAGCCTTCAACCACAAGCACTCGGGTACGCACAGCCTTTCTCAAGTCTTTACCGGTAGCCCAGCTTCTTCACCGACATCCCACCGTACCTTTATTAAGGCAGCCTACCTGGTCATTCATTTGTTCTTGGCTCTTATGACCTTTAGGATAAGGCCTGGAAAGGGTGTAAAAATGGACTCCAACAGCAGACAGTCTTACCATCTTGTTGGCTCCTGGTGAGAATTTCTTTCATTTTTGGCCCGAACAATGACGAGCCATCAAAGGGAGTGTCATTAAAAGAAGATTGCAAGGGTTCAGCAAACTCTCAAAGGCGCTTCCAGGAATGTCGATGAAGAGCTATTCCTGTGCCTGCAGCCCTGCTCGCTCCATTGGCTGCATAGGATATGAGGTGCATGGAGGAGTTAGAGATGAAGGTTAAGGTTGCAAGCTGGGAATTAACTTTATTAGATAAGTCCTGGGCTGTAGCATCTTGTAAGGTATCTCCTAGCTCTTTTAGGAGATCCCTCTGAAGATGCGTGAAATGTGACAAATAATTCAGTGACCGCAAGGTAAAGGCCGCTGAGGAGAACATACACTTACCATATCTGTCCATCGTATGAGAGTCCTTGTTCGGTGGATGGACACATACAGAAGTTTCAGCTAACTCCTTCTTTGTGGCCACTGCCACCAGCATTGCATCTACAGGAACCCCTTTTGTTAAATACTGCCTATATTCTGGGTCTGTAATGAATTTAGTAGGCCACCTCAGAATGGGGTGCACTGAGTCCATAGAGTCCCATACCTTTCGACTCACCAAACCCAGGAGAGGGTCAAAAGGTGGAGGCACCCAAAAGGTGGCGAGGCGAGAGCCAAATGCCTCCAGGTACACTGACTCATTTTCAGAAGGGGAAAGGGACTACCAGCCACCCCTCTGCTTAAGGATCTCCAGGAGGTCTGAAAAAGAGACATCCTCAGAGGGGGACCGTGGGAACCCTTCTGAATCCCCTAAGTCAGTATCAGAAGTGACAGACTCAGGGGAGTCTATATGCTTCCTCTTACACTGTCTCTTCCGAGGGACCTCCTTGAGGGGATGCTCCGGGGAGGTATCGGAAGAGGAGGATCCACCCATTGTGGCTTGCTGGGGCACTGGCTCTCTACTCTGTGAGTGATGGAGGAATAATAAAGAGGTGGACACTGGTCCTTGAGGGGGAAGAGAGGCTGGAGCCGAAGGTGGGGCAGACTCAGTGGAGAGCACACACCGCATCACCTCGAAGACACAGCGGTCCCAGACAGAAAGAGACTCTGGCCCCGAGAGGCCGGAAGATCTCCGCGGCACTAAGGAAGGTGGCTCTGAGGCTGATGTGGGAGCGGAACTCACCTGAGCTGAGGTGCAAAGTGGGAGAGGCGGTTCCGACAAGGGTCTGACCAGACCAGAGAGTGTCGGCCCCCATGTCCCTCGATGGATGACAGCATCGAGGAAATCAGAGCAGACGTCGGAGCCAAGATATCAGTAATGATTACTGGCTTTGGCGGTTCTAGAACAATGACTTACATACTCCCTGGCTCCAAACTCAGAGAAGGAATAGGCGTAACTGGAGGTACCATTGTCCGCTCCACGATCTGATGGGCTGGGCTTGAGAGAATTTCTGCTAGAGCCCGGGTCCGGAGCAACCTCTTCACTACCTGCTCCACATTATCTTCCGATAGCCTGGAGGATCTAGAGTAATAACTCTATGATTTGTGGCTACCTGCCACCAACTGTACTAAAAGAGATTGCGGCACAGAGAGAACAGGCTCCAAGGATGGTGACCAACTCCTTTTCCAGCTTCGCAACAGTTCTGATGACACAGATGGAACTGAGGGAGAACTATGTTTTTTGGACCTGACAATTTTCGGAGCCGAGGAAGTAGCAAATTTGATGCTGCTTGTCAGCTCAGACACCATAGCTGATGAAGCAGCCCTTTTAGGTTTATCCAATTTGGAAGTCTGATTGCCTTCATCCACTTTCAATAAGCCCCTTAAATGAGCTTGTTTTTCCTCTTCTGTAAGACCCTGGTGCTAAAACTATGACAGATGGAGCAGGAATCTTGGAGATGGACTGGTCTGAGACAGTACACACAACTAGTGTGTCCGTCAGTTATGGACATTTTCCGAGTGCAGGAATCACACTTTTTAAAGCCTAATTTATGTTCCTTAGTTGGTTCTTTTGACATATCTACTGTAAGAAAGACACACTAAGACCTAAGACTGTAAAAATATAAGAATTGACACCATAATTATAAAGAAAGGTAGCAAGACAGAACTTTTTTTTTTTTAATAAGAGAATAGGAAGGAAAAAGGGAGGAGGAGAAGTCTCCAAGTTAAACGACTATCCTTCAACCCAAGGAGATGCCTCTAACTTAAACGGAGACTCCTAAGAGGGGAAGAGAAAGAAACAAAAATCCTCTAACTAAAAACGGATTCTTGAAGAGATGACAAGGCCCAAAGACAAAAACAGCTGCAAGGGAATTACCAAGGAAAAGAAAGAATTAGCACAAAGGCTATTACTATAAGACTAATAGGTTATAACAGATAGTATTTAGAAGATTACTAGTGTTAAGGTATGACAAAAATCAAATTTTACAACCCTGAGCCAACGAAGACAATCCCAGCTCAAATGGATCTGTGGTAAATCACTGTGGCTATGGTGTGCAGGGTCCTGGGTTTGAAATTTGCAAGGGCTGATTACGTGGGAAGAAATATCCAGGGAATTGTAGTGACTAGGCTTGTATAGGCCCTAGGGCCAATAGCCTAGTAGCAACCTATGAACCTATGAACCGAAGCTTCAAGCGGCAAACGAGATCTGGGGAACAGCTGCTAAACACCATGGGACAGGACTTAGCCTCGAGCCAGTAGAAGCTCTTGAGCTTTGGTATATGGCTGAGATGGAGCAGAGTTTCGGCTCCGAACCCAACCAGCAAGAATGAAGGTGAGATGGGACAACATAACATCAGTAATTATGCTGGAGGAATTTCAGTTCCCACAACTGAAGCAACGGTATCTGGGCATTATGCTACATAAAACAAGTGAAAGTATCTTGTAAGGATCTCTTAATCATTTACTGTAGAAGCTTCAACATCAAAAACAAAAAGTGTCTTCATCCCATATCTTGAGTACTGCCTACCACTAAATTCAAGAGCCCAAAAAGGTATTGCTACCCTTAAAACAGAACAGATACCAGAATACTCAGATCTGTTAATTTACTATAGAAGAGTAAGCATTGCCACCATACCATACAGAAAGTCAAATGGTTACCTGTTAAAGAAAGTATTTTTATTACATACTCTAACCTATAAGCTATCAAACAAATCTACTGCATACTACTAGTTAGAAGACCCTAATGTAACCTAAGAAGTTACCCTCCACAAAGGCGGACCCTCCACAGAACTAATCAATTACCGCCCCATAGCTATTATCTTTCCACTCTCCAAAATACTAGAGAGATGCATACACTCTCAGGTCTCAGACTACCTCCTTACTAATAACCTCCTTTCCAATACTCAGCATGGTTTCCGACCAAACCATAGCACCACCACTGCCTTACACTCCTTTACTAACACTATCCATCAGCATAAAAACAATGGCTATCTCTCCTCTGCTACTTTCCTAGACCTATCTAAAGCATTTGACATGGTCCCACACAAACAACTTATCTCTGTCCTCAATAACCTATCCTTCTCACAATCGGTCACCAACTGGTTTCAGAGTAACCTGTCTGACCGCCAACAATCCGTTGTATGGCAGAATGACATATCTCCCCAACTACCTGTCTCCATAGGGGTTCCCCAAGGATCCATCCTTGGAACCCTACTCTTCTCTGTTTTCACCAATAATCTAGCATCTGCCACCAAACATGGCACACTCATACAATACGCGGATGACTCAACCATCATCTGCTCAGCCCAGTCCCTACCCAAACTGCAAAACGTCACACAGGAAGCCTTTTCCTCTGTTGAAACTTGGTTATCTGATACCCAATTAATACTCAACCCAAACAAAACGAAACTACTCATCTTCCAACCCACCAAACATACTCAAAACAACTCTCATTTAACATCACAGCAAAAGACAACACCACTATATACCCAACTGAACACACCAAATTGCTAGGAGTGGAAATAGACAATAAACTAAAATTTGACATTCACATATCCTTGACCATAAAAAAAGTCCACAATAAACTAGGAGTGCTATACAGAAATAAGCAACTCCTCACCAAAGCAGCAAAGATTTCAATAGCAAATTCCCACCCTACTTTATGCCTGTCCAATATATACCAACCAAAGGCAATGCGATTTAAACAAGCTAGAGACTTGCTACAACAAAATCGCCAAATTCGCCACAGGGACATCCTACCGTAGTCACCACTGTCTCTCACTTGCTGAACTGGGCTGGCTTGAACTCCCTCACCTCCTTCAATGGTATCAACTGTCACTTGCCCACAAAGTAGTAAATCATCCACTAAATGTCCCATCCCTCCAGAATCTACTCCAACCCTATTGCACCACCAGACCACTAAGATCCAGCAACAAAAATCACTTGCAGATCACTAAAGCCAATAACTCTGCTGGTGAAGCACTATTCTCTTGCACCATAGCCAAATTATGGAACTCCCTTCCACCCACAATTACCTCCATACCATCATGCACCCACTTCAAAACTTTACTAAAGGCGCACCTAAAAACATTTTATTTATTTATTTTATTTTATTTTACATTTGTTTACCGGGCTAGTCCAGCTGGATATATGTCCATTTTCAGTAGAGGCCCGGGGAGAAAAGCTCCACTACATACTACTAAACAGTGTCAAGATATACATCAATATACAATAATAGGAAAACAAAAAAAAAAATATGCAATAAATCTTGTAACAAGTTGTATAAACTTTTGAGTAGAGTCTAAATGTAGGATGGTAAAAAAAGAAAAGATGAAGAAAATTAAATACTCTGTAAGAGTATATAGAAGAGAAGAGAGAGAAAGGTCGTTAAGGAATCAGATAAAGATGGGGAAAAAAAAGAGAGCTAACCAGGGTTATGACAAGAACAGAGCCAATGGTTATTTAGAAAGAATTTTAGTTTAGTTTTAAATAGGGAGAGTGAAGTTAGGGATGTAAGGTCTTGTGGTAAGTTGTTCCATATTTTGCCAATTGAGTTGGAGAATATGGAGTCACCTGCTGAATTTTTGGATCGGGATGTTTGGACCAGTATTTTGTTGGTGGAGCGTAGGTACTTCTGATTGTTATAGGGCGTTATGAGGGTGGAGAGTATTGGGGTGTTGTCAGGGTGATGTAGGGCATTATGGGCAATACTGAGTTGATAGTATTGCATGAGGTGTGGTAGTTCAAGCCACCCTAGCTTCTTGAGATTTAAACAATGATGAGTTCTATATGGAGAGGCAGTTGCAAATCTGGCAATATTGTTATATGATGTAGTAAGTTTTTTAAGATTATGTTTAGAAAGATTTGTGTATATGGAGGAAGCATATAAGAGGGTTGAGATTAAGTGGGTTCTAGCTATTGTAATTTTGGCTTCAGGGGCAAGAAAAGATTTGATTCTGTAGAGAGAGCCTAGTTTCCTGTTGGTAGATTTTATTGTAAGATTAATATGATTGTCAAATTTTAATTGATTGTCAATAGTAATACCCAAGAGTTTTGTTGTTTGGTCAGGAGAGATAATGGTCCCATTATCGGATGTAAGTGTAAAATGGATAGAGGAAGACAAGTGGGTGGGTGAAAAGAGCAAGAGTTTAGTTTTCTTGGGGTTAAGGAGAAGACAATGATTAGAGAACCATTGTTCTATAGTTGAGAAGGTTTTTTTGTGTGAGAGAGTGAAGTTCTGACTGTGTTGAGGCTGAGCAAATGATGGTAGTGTCATCTGCATATTGAATGCAAGTTGTTTGTGGAGTAGCTAGATGAAGTTCATTAATGAAAATGGAAAACAAAAGAGGACCTAAAATAGAGCCCTGAGGGACTCCTATAGTGGTGGGGAGAAGGTCAGAGAGTTGGTTGTCCCATAGAACTGCTTGTTTGCGGTTGTCTAGGTAAGATGAGAACCAGGATAATGCAGGGTTATCTAGAGAGAAAGATTTTAAACGATGGAGAAGAAGCTGGTGATTGACCATGTCAAAGGCTTTGGACAGGTCTACAAAGAATGCTGAAGGAGTATTATTGTTGCGATTTTTGTTAATTGAGTCAATGAAGGATAGTAAGGCTGTGCTAGTACTATGATATGGTCGAAACCCATGTTGGCAATTAGCCAGGAGTTTATGGTCTAGTAGGTGATTTAGTAACTGTTTGTGGATACACTTCTCCATAATTTTTGCAAGCGGAGATAGTAATGCTATAGGGTGGTAGTTAGAGTACTCAGTAGAGTCACCTCCTTTAAAAAGAGGGATAATATAAGAGATTTTCCAGACTGATGGAATTGTACTTTCTTTTAATGTCCTGTTAATAAGTATAGAGATGGGATATGCTAAGGCTTTTGCACCTAGTTGGTATTATTCTGCTGGTAATCGGTCAGCAGAGGGGGTTGTAGGTTTTAGTTTATGAAGTAAGGACAATATTTGAGAAGTGGGTATGGGTTTAAGGTGAAATGGGGGGGGGGAATAGTGCTAGGTGTAAATAGTTTGGAGGTATCTGGGTTTTGTTGATTAGCTAGGCTTAGTATGGCAGAAGTGAAGAAAGTATTAAAGGCATTAGCTGTTTGTAAGGGGCAGTCGGGGTCAGAGCCAGATGGGTTTGGTGTGGCTACTTTACCAGGGGATAATAGTTTATTGACAGAGGACCAAAATTTATGTGGTTGGTGTGGTGAAGATTGCTGAAGCTGAGTATAGAAGTTCTTTTTATCTTGTATGATGGCTTTTTTTGTCATATTTCTCTGTTGTCTAAAAGTGATATTATCAGTTAGGCTTTTTGTGGTACGCCATTTAGCCCAGACTTTATTCCTACTTAAGATAAGTTTCTTAGTGTTATTTGAGAGCCATTGGGCTGTTTTAGATTTGACACGCATGGAATGCATTGGGGCATGATGTTCAAGGATAGTGAGAAAAGTACTATTAAAGTGACTAACTGCTTCATCTATTGGTAGAGATTTAAGAGGTGACCAGTTGACTAGCGTGAGCTCATTTTGATACTGGTTGATGTCAAAATATTTCTTACTATGGAATGATCTGACTTGGATGGGGACAGTAGTACTGTTTTTTTGCCTAATAATATAAGTGAGGGAGTGATCACTGAGGTCATCTGGGAGAGTTCCTGTTGTATAGTTTTGCTGAGGACTATTTGTTAATATCCAGTCAAGTATACTTTCTTTATTATTAAGTTTGTTTATTCTAGTTGGGGAGTTGATTATTTGAGAGAAGCCATGCAGGTTAATAAGGGTGGATGGATTAGTCTGTTTACATAAGTTCCAGTCGATGTTAAAATCCCCTAAGAGTATTGTTTCTTGAGGGTGATTTAGTGAGAGCCAGTTTAGTAGGTCTTCTAATATGGTTGGATTTTTCCTGGGGAAGATAGGTACAGATAATATTTAATGTTTTTTGTGGGTTGAGTTGCAGTTTTGTAATAATTATTTCAATACTAGTGTCAGATGAAAGGTTATGATTTGTTCTACTAATCTGCAGTCCTGTTCTATAGAGAATAGCAACCCCACCACCTTTTTTGTTTAAGCGGTCTTGTCTTAGGATGTTATAGCCTGGGGGAATAATCTCATTGTCTTTTATTGTAGGTTTGAGCCATGTTTCTGTTAGACAGAGAATATCGAACTGTTGAACTTCTAGAAGGGCATGAATTTGTGCTATTTTGTTACAAATGCTTCGTATGTTTAGTTGAGCAATTGATAGCGATTTTGGGGGTTTTGTAGGTAATGTACTGTTTCTTATGAATGTGTGGCATTTAGTTGGAATTTGGGAGGGGTTTGGACCAGGGTTGGGGTGAATATCTCCATCTATTAATGAGCAAGATATAATAGGGTTAAAGGGTTGAGGGGGTTTGTAGCAGTAGTTAGGAAGTTTTTTAAGGTTGTAGATAAAGTATTTTATGTGAGAAAGGCGGTGGTATTTAGGTTGAAGATAGGAGGTTTTGTGGATGGTATTGAGATAGTTTATAGATAAGGCTGGTGGACATGTTTGGGTATGTCTGGTTGGGATTATAAGAGTAAAGGGTAGGGGTTGTTCATAGAAGGTTAAGAGATAGGTAGAGGTGAGAGTAGTTAGGAAAGTTAGTAAAAGGAAATGTTGAGTATAATTAGGCATGTTAAGAGGGCCTGTGCAGGGATGTTAGTAATGTATTTAGGGAGGGTGGGTCAGGGAGTGGGAGAGGGAAAGCTATATAGAAGGGGGTGTGGATGAAGTATATGATATGATTGATTGTGATAAATGAGGGGTGTGTCTGAGGGAAATCAATGTGAAGATAGTAGAGGTGGGCTGGGAGGGTCTAGGATATGATTGGTTGTGAAGTAAGAGGGGTGTGTCCTTGTGGGGGATAAATGTAGAGGTCCTAGGGGCGGGTGGGATTTGGGGGCAGGGAGGGGAGCGGAGTGAGCCCGAAGGGCGAACGGAGCGGGAAGACACAATTACTTTTGTGTGGTACAGAAAAAAAGAAACAATCAGTAAAGTATGGAAACAGCAGGTAGGTTTGTACTAGGTCTATGTGTATATGTAGTGTAACCTAGTAAAAAGTAGCAGAAGTGTATGTGAAGTAAAGAATAATTAAATTAAAGCTATGGTAATGTACAGATTTGAGTTATAGGAGTTAAACATAGGGGTGATAGGCAGGTCCAGAAAGCAAGAGAAAGAACAGAGGGTAGATATAACAGAACATGCTGGCTATGCCCTTGCAACTCCCACTCTAATATCACCCTCCCCATCCAACTACTATCTTTCTTTCCACTCCACTAACTACCTTGATTATAGCAAGCTCAGATGCTCATAAGCCAGTGCTTATTATACAGCAGGAACTTTTTCTTGTAACATTTGTTAATGTCTGTTATGTACTTCACAGATAAAGATTCTAGTCATAACAATTCCCTGGATTGCTGTGTAAATTGTTAATCGCTATGTAATCCAATGTAACTACTGTCTGTTTATTTTAACTGTGGAGCTTTTCTCCCCGAGCCTCCCCTGAAAACGGACCTACGTCCAGTCGGACACTCCCGGTCAACAAATATAAATAAATAAATAAAGACGTCAAAATACCATGCAGCTTGGCAACATATATTGTATCTAAATTTTAAAAAAGCAGTTGTTCAATTAATATAATTGATAAACGACTTCAACACTTCCATGGAATCATTCCACATAATGAATATGTTGTCAAGAAAATGTGTATACAACATCAAAGAGATTTTATACTTGATGTTTAAAATAAATCTTTTCTCTCATTCTAACATCACTATGTTGGCAAAAATAGGGGCACAAGCCACCCCCATTGCCATGTCATTTTGTTGCAAAACATATTGACCCTCAAAAAAAAAAAAAAAAAATATATATATATATATATATATATATATATATATATATATATATATATATATATTATAGTTGTTTTCTAATACTAACTCCATTAAATGGTGAGAATGATAATCTCCTTTTGAGACAATTAGTAGCTTCAATCAAGAATTCATTAAACATTCCATGTGGGGGATGACACTGTATAAATCTATGACATCAATAGTGCAAAAAAAACACATTTTTGTCATACATTATTCACCCTACTTTGTTTAGAAAGTCCCAAGAGTCCCTAATCAAAGGTTCAAATGGTCTACTACATGCCTAAGCTTAAAATCAATTTATTTTGCAAAAGGATGTGTCCTAGATTTTCTCTCATTCACAATGGGTCTAAGTGGGGGTCCCTTATACATTCATGTGTTTTAGGTATGCCAACTATACTAGGTACAATAGGAAATGGAAATATCAAGCATGAATGCGTCCGTTTAGTAATTTGTCCCTAAGCTAAAAAGTCGTCTATAATAAAATTAATTTTAAATATAGAAATGTTCACCATGTTGATAGAAACTTCTTGATAAGTATTGTTACATAACAGTAAATTCATGCTATTAACATAATCACAGTGGTTCATAATAACCACCCTGCCCTCTTATCTGGCTTCATAACACTCAAAGCTTTTTAGGAAACATTTGTTCACTCACAGATTACAAGGCTAATATCACAGATAACTAGAAGCAGCCAGCATTTTTCTAAAGTTCAATTCACAAAGTCTCTCAAACAAAATCAACAAAGGGTGTAGGAACGGGTTAAAAATACTTCATCATGACATACAGCTTGAATGGAACAACTCCCCCCCTTTAAATATTAATTGCAAGTTCAGTTTCCTTGGGAACAGTTTAAAATCCACCATCATATTTACAATACTCGTTCTTTGAGCCAGAACAAAATTAAACCCTTCATATAGCAATTTCGCCACATCCACACTCATATCATGGTCACTGTAGTTATATAACTTAAAATTCCCTGTTGGCTAGGTACAATTTCCAGATTCCCCTCAGACATCAAGTTCTGCCCCTCCTGTTCATGCCTCATTTGGAATTGGACTGTTTGGGGTAAGTGATAAATAATGTTTGTAACTATGAACATGTTAACATGGTTTGTTTTCTTTTACATAACTGTATGATTGCCTATAATTTGGTAACCATTTGAAATGTGGGGAGCTGTTACAGTGAGTCCCAAAATATGGAAACCAAATGTGAGAAAGATCAGCATTCCATAAACTATGTCTGAGATATCATTTCTCAGAATACTTCCTTTACTCCGAGGTATGGAGATCTTGGCACTGGTATATAAAAATTGTGGGGGGGGGGGTGAAGTGGGGGCTTGCCCCCATGCAACCTGCAAAAAGAAGTTTAAGGAGAAGATCAATCTTTGAGATTCACTGTTCTACTGTGTTTTCAGTCTCTTCTTTTCGGCATCCCAGCACTCGCCATTTCATTTGCTGGCATTTCAGCAGGGAGCGTTACAATTCATTAAAGGTGTTAAAAATATCATCAAGTTTCTTACCTTTCCCATTACATTATCTTCTTCCAGTTCTCTGCACTTCTTATTTAAACATGCATCCTTATTGGTCATTATTTTCTTAAAATCAGCATTCCTTGTAGCAAATTCTTCTCTACTTCCACTGTTTTTTCTTGTCTTCCTACACTGAACACTTTTAAAACCTCCACATACTGTAGTTTTGTCTTCTTAAGATTTTTTTCTATTCAGAATATTGTTGTTGCCACCTCCTGGACAATATTCTAGACTTCTGTCCACTTTTCCTTAAGCACTCTGTCCACCACTTCTGATTATTTATATAGGTTCATAGGTTCATAGGTAGGTACTAGGCTATCTGCTTAAAGGCATTTATAAGCCTAGCCGGCATGTGTTGGCTTTCGCCACCCCCTTAGATTACTTCCCTGTGCCTCTGTCCAGCAGAGACACTGAAGTGATCCCTGGGGTAAACGTTCTGTTTCCCATCCACTCATCAAGGTTTCTCTTGAAGACTGTTAGTGAGTAGCTCTGCCTAATGTAGATTGGAATCTTGTTCCAGAGCATGGGAAGTCTCTGGGACAGGAATCTATCCCTCCAGCATGTCCTATTTATTGCTGTGGTGAGGTTTAGATCCCTAGAGCATGTGCTCAAGGGGATATGGTTTTCTTTAGGTGGAGCATGTCCATCAGTTCTGGGTTGGACATGGCCTTGTATTTCAGGCAGAGATCACCTCTGAGTAGGTGGTAGGCAACCAAGTACAGCTGAAGTTTCTTCAGTTGAGCTGCATAGGGCAGCTGTTTGAGGCCAGTGATTCTCTTGGTGAGGTACTTCTGTGGTCTTTCCAGCTGTTGCAGGTGTCTTGTAAGGTACATCCCAAATGGGGCATTGTACTCCATGATGGGTCTGATGAGTGATGCGTAGAGGGGCCCAATGACCTCTTTCGATCTGAATGCAAACCATTTTCTGATTAGGTGGGCCACACAGAAGGATTTTCTAACCACTTTGGTAATGTGATTATCAAAGGAGAGATAACTATCTACTTGGGTCCCCAGATCCCTTATTTAGTCTTCCGTATTTAGGGGGCTACCAACTATGTGGTAATTTGTGGGTACTTTGTTTTTTCCAAAGGGGATGACTATGCACTTTTTGGCATTTAGCTGGAGGCCATGGTTTTGACGCCAGGTATATGTCTCAATGAGACCCTTTTGGAGGATATCTGTGTCAGCCAGAGAGTCAATTATAGCCCCTAGTTTGCAGTCGTCTGCGAACTTGGTCAGCCATAGTCCTCCTGTGCTTGCCTGTACCTCTGAGAAGTATATGCCAAACAGGAGGGGTCCTAGGACTGAGCCCTGGGGAATGCCATTTGTAACCGGTTTAGAGTCAGACCTAGCTCTCACAACTCTTACCATGTGGGTTTTGTCCGTGAGCCAGTTGGCAACCCATCTCATGATGTAGGGGTTTATGTTCAGGCAGGTGAGCTTGTCTCTAATACCAGACTGGGGAATGGTGTCAATGGCCTTTGGAAGGTCTAGGTAGGCCGTGTGGACAACCTTTCCCTCGTCTATAGCCTTGGTAACTGTCCAAAGAAGTCCACCAGGTTTAGGAGGCATGATCTGCCCTGAACTGGGTAGGGTTCAGTGTTTGGAGGTTCCCAATGTCTCTGTTAATGAGATCCATGATGATGAGCTCCATAGCCTTACAGACCAAGCTAGTCAGACTTATAGGGCAATAGTTCCTGGGGTCTGTTGTGGCTCCACTTTTGTAGAGCAGAATAACTGTTACTGTGTGCCACTCTATGGGCACATAGCCTGTGGAGAGGCTAAGTTTGAACAGTGTGTTTAGGTGAGGGGTTAGTTCATCTTTGAACTCATGAAGGTTGTAGCCTGGGACACCATCCGGTCCGATTGATACTGTGTTTTTGGCTTTGGAGAGGGCTGTTTTAACCTGAGTGTCTGTGATTTCAGGGACACTACATTCTTCTGGTATGGTTATGGGCCCTTTTGGGGGTGAGAGGGGGATGAAGTTTGCACTGAACCTGTCTGCCAGGATGTTGGCGATATCGGTTGGTTCAGTGTATTTTGTGCCATTCTGCACTAACTCTGAGCAGATCTGGGAATTGCCACTTAGATTCTTGACATAGCTAAAGAATGTCTTGTGGTTATCTTTGGAGTCCTTGGCAATTTTTCTTTCGAAGCTAGCCTTGGATGATTTTATGAGGGATCATAGTTTCTTGCTGACACTGATCAGGGATGTCTTCCCCTCTTAGGATTTTACTCTTTTCTGTACTAGTTTCCTCCTTCTATTGTATAGCTTGTTTATGGCAGGGGTCCACCAGACTGGTTTCCTTTTCTTGGAGGAGTGAGTCTTGGTTTTGCTTGGGATAGCACGATCCATGCATTCTTGTAGGTGTCCATATAGTGCATTAGTAAAGGATTTTGCAGCTTGGGCAGCACTATCCTTTAGCATGGGGGATTTGAAACTTTCCACCTCGGTCTTAAGTAACGTGAAGTTTGCTTTTAAAAAGTTTTTCACAGTGGTTTCTTTGACTGGGGGTGGGGGACAGAATGTGGATATCTGGAGTGATTACTTTATGGTCAGATCTAACCAGCAAGGGGTTGATCTCCGGTGTGGAACACCGGTCGCCGATGTTGGCGACGACCAAGTCCAATATGTTGTCACCTGTGGTGGAGGTGCTGACCAGTTGATCCAGGGCATTTGAGTTTATAAATTCTAGGAAACGTTAGGCAAGGGAGTTAGTACTTGGGTAGTTCTCCCAGTTGTTTGATAGGACCTTTATGTTTCCCAGTGTTTCCAGAAATGCGGAATGGGGGTCCTGGGACATGGTGGGTGATCTGTAGCAAGCTGCAATTTGAATTGCAGTTCTGCCCTTTGTTAGTTGCACGTGGATAATCTCTGAAGCATCGTGCTGTGCCACTAACCTGGAGGTGTGGGTATCCTTGATGAATATGGATACGCCCCTGCCTTTTGTATTTTGGCCCGGGTTTTGTGGCTGAAATGTATGGTATGAGTTGTAGCCTGGTAGTGCTGGGGTGCTCTCTGGAGCCTTAAACCAGGTTTCTGTTACTGCACATATATCAATTTTCTCCATACTGAGGCGTGCCTCGAGTGTATGCATTTTGAGGTTTAGACTTCTGGCATTGAGTAGCATTACCCTCAGTTTTTTGCTACTTGTGCTATTTACGGCAGTGGGTTTGTCTTTCAAGCCTTGTTTAAAAAAGGCACTATGGGAGTGGCAAGAGCCTTGGCCAGTATTCGAAAGCCTAAGGGTGACAGGTGCAAGCCATCTTTAGCAAAGCAGCATGGCTTATTGAGTATGTCATCCCAGGGTGACAGACACTGGATCACCTTTGAATGACACCAGAAGCTTAGCCAATTATTGAAATTGATATTTTTTTCTTTATACCGTGGTATCATTCTTGGTGAGGGCAGGATGCTACTCAGGGTAAGGGTCATAAGGTCATACCGGCCTGGGCTACGTGATCAGAGAGCTCTTCCATGTCTCTTTTCATGTAGTCCAGGGAGGTACGGCTCAGGTCATTCACACCAACATGGACAATGACAGAGTCGTACTTGTACTTGTTCTGGAGTGACCTGAGTGCTTGGGTTATGTGGCGGATCCTGTCACCCGACAGGTAGCTAACAGTAACCTTCTAATTGTTCAGCCTTGTGAGTGGGACATCAGTGTGCCTGACTATAGAGTCACCTATTACTAGTGTGTTAGGTATGTTATTTTGCCTTAAGGGCTGTGATTGCATGGCACACTGGTTTTGTGAAGTATGTGTTTCATGGTTTGTGTTGGGAGGGGTGGAGGTTGCTTGGATGTCTGCTTTGGAGGTCTCTGTTGCTTTTGTAGATTTTTATTTAGAGCCTCCGAGTATGTTTTTGTGAATGTATGTGTGTTTTTTTGCCAGTGCTGGTTTCATATGTCTATGTGAGACTCGTGGTGTGATGCAAGTAATTCCCTTCTCCTCTTGACTGTCTGGTATAGTCTTGGGTTAAGAGAGCTTAGCCTCCAGTTTGGCTGTATAATTGCATCTCTCACATGTATTAGTGTTTGATGGTAGGAGGAGAGGGTTGTCTGTGTACATGAGACAGTTGTAACATTCTCTCAAAATGCCCAGATTCACCAGGACCAGAAAGTACACCTGATACTGCCGTTTGGACATGCTTGGATAGGTACAGTGAGCTGTTTTACTGATTGGCTAGTAAGGTCGAATAGAGAGCCTTGTCTTTCTCTACAGTATAGGGTGGGTCTAGTGATAAGGTTTATTAGTGCTTGCTATGAGTTTTGAGCAAGTGCCGGGCTGAGAAGTAAATGGTTTGAGTGATTATGTTGAAATTGTGTCTAGTTCCAAGGGAAAAATTGAAGAGTACACTTTGTGGAGCCAGGAATAGTTATACCCTAGCTAACCGGCGCTGCCCGGTGCGCAAAACCATGCTAATGCGTGAGTTTTAATATGTTATTTACTTCTATTATATATTCATATGGAACATTGCTGAACTCGTATCTAGTTAGTCTGTAGCTTTTCCTGTTTTCTTTAATATGATTGAAACTTTGCAATGAGAAATTGATATTCTGAGCCATATTCATCTGTAGGTTTTGTTTTTGTTATTTGCATAGAGCTCCTCCGTCTTTGACTGCAGAGTATATAGTCAGCCTGATTTTGATATTGAATTTCTCATGATATATTCACATATAAATATAACTCTTAGAATGTAGTAGGATAGTGTTTTCATGACCAATGAATTACTTTGGCAGAATATTGCCAGTCTATGTCCTAATTCATTTTGCACCAAGGCTAAAACTGCACACTGCTCCTTTTGATGTGCCAGCTTTGTTATTCCAGTCACTTATGATCAATGCAATGACTGTATGTGCGTGTGTGTGCGTGTGCCTGTGTGCATGTGTGTGTGTGTGTGTGTGTGTGTGTGTGTGTGTGTGTGTGTGTGTGCACGCGCGCATGCAAGTGTGTTAAACATACAGGTACCACAGATGCTTATAAAACTACTTGAGTTCTTCATGTTCTGCATCTGCAGTTGGAGTATAAACTTACATCACTGTAATGTTGAAATGCTCATCTTGGAGTCTGACTGAGATAATTCTATCATTTTTGGGGTTGTAACTGAGCACCAGTTTTGGCATCCTTTTGTTATCGATAAGGGATACTCTATTCATCTACAAAACTCTTGTCCACAGTACAAACTCTGAAGAATATCTGATGTAAAATGGCCCAGTCCTTTCCATTTTAATTCTATAGTTTCCAAAATATGTATTAGCATCACATTGTTTATCACATCAAATTTAACACATGGTTTACTTGAAGTCAAAGTCTGAAAAATTATTATTCACTCCTTTGTATTTCTACTCATTGCAAGCCACACAATGGACAGATATTGTCAATATTTACATTTGCCTAAAAATAATGGCCATCTTAATTGTTTGTATAAAAGTTCTATATACCTCAGTTTAAAGTATTCTACCTTCAGTCTTTGTTTCAGCAACACTTATTAAGTAGCTGACATTCCAAGGTCTGTGTGCACACTAACAGATAAATAGAAACTGAGAATGATAAAGCTTGCAGCGGTGGGACACATAATTAAATGATGCAAAAGACACTCACAGAAAATAGCAAGTGATTTAATGTGACAAAGACTGTAAAAACAGACAGAAAGTTAACTGTTTTCCACAGCGGAAATTTACAAAAGAGAATTAGATGTATTGAATATATAAAATATAATAACTGTTTTACCAGAGAAAGAAAAAAAGATGCACTGTATTTTCCTTTTCAGTAAATGCATATTACTTAAGAGAAATACTTGAAACAAGATACATCTGTGCATTTGTTACAGTAGAAGTGTGCTAAAGTTTCATTAAAACCTTCCATTGATCTGTATTCACTGCCGCACAACATGCTTGATTCGGTTTACTTTGCATGGTAACAACTTATTTCGACAGTGTGTTGTTGTGTCTCTGTCCTTCCCTTCCAGATGTATGTAACTGTGGAATTAGAAAGTCATCATATAAATTTAAATTAAAGCCATAGGATATCCTGTTTGGGGATTTATAAATAATTATATATTACTCATAATGAGAATAACTGGGATCATACCATTGATACTTTGAGGGGATCCATGCATAGGATAAAGTACTTAGGAGCTGAGCTCTCCATTATTAGCATAGGGGCAGTCTTCTGGTAAATTTTCCTTTTTCCCATCCACAGATCCAAGTTGCTGTTGAATATGGGCATGAATGAGCTTTATTTGGACAGGAAGTTTGTTATTGGACTTTACCTAATTTCCCAGGCTGCTTGTAGTCTGCCCCTTTTGCAGGAAGAATGCTCACAGCTAATCATTACCATCTGAATATTTAATGTTTTACTGTCTTTATTAGATCAAACAGTAAGGTGTGTTCTTGTTTTACATCATGTCATGTTTCATTTATCTGCTGGCAGCACACCGTAAGAATTGGATAGGAGACATGGTACTTGAGGGTCACTATTTATCACATCATTCTGAAAATGTTGTCCAAGTATGTGGCATACAACATAATCTTGGTTAAGCTTCAGTAACTGATCGTATGGTTGTGCAAAAAAGCACAAGACTTGACATAAGGTGGTTTATACCACGGGTAGCTGATGAGTATAGCTCTGATCCATAGCTGAATACAGTGGAACTTCATTGGTTTGGCAGGTCTTGGTTGCTACCCAAGGAAGCAGTGCACATTTAATGTACACCCTTAAATGCCTGTTGTCCTTTGCATGCTAAATGGTTCCACCAATGAAAGTCAAATTTCATATGACTGGTTCTGTTGCACATTTAAATACTGAACGCAACTGTGCAGGAGTTAGAAACTGCAGACTCTTGTTTGTGGCATATTAGCTGGTGGCAGCAGGGTGATTATAATTCTGTTAATCATATTCCATAACAAGGCAAAATGGTTTAAAACACTTTACAACTAGGTCTAAAGGGAAATTCGGGACAAAATCCTTTTTCATGCTCACATTATATACTGTGCTTTAGGGGGTCAAAATAATGGGAAGGGAATATTAATAATTATGTATAGCTGTTTTCTACACACCTATAATAAAATAACTTCACTAGCAAAATACATTAAATGTTTCCCCTTTCAAAAGACTGTCACTAGAAAATGTTTGAACCTACTCATTTATACATATAATAGTGTGAATGTATTTCAAACTGCAGTAATAGAGAAAAAGGCATCTATTACTTACACATCAGTTTTACATATCGCATGAATGTTATTAATGTGAACACATATGCTTAAGCTTTGTTTTGATACAATGGAAGTCAGTCCAAAACAATTCAAATGAAAGACAGTTATCAGTTGGCAGTTTTTTGGACACACAATTGTGTACACTCAGCTAGTTTTATATCAAAATGATCAATGTGGATAACATTTGTTTCACAAAATAAATGTTCTTAACTGTATAATTTCCTTTAACTTATAAGAAATTGAATGTTGTTAGTTCAGCTGTAATACCCATATTGTGTATATCTTAAAGAAGCTAATACATGGTTATCGAAACTCCCCTTTCCATTTCAACAACATTTATTCAGACACTATAAATCAAAAGCAAGATGGACCCCACATCAGTAACTAACAGAAATTTATTTCTGCAAGGATACTTCCTTTTACTTCAATGTACACTATATATGAAGGTCTACATAATCTTATATAGACAATAAACTGCTATACGATGATTCATTATGTTTCACCAATAAGATAAGACAAGAGATATTATTTCACCATATGATAAGAGTTCTGCGTGGAGACATGCGTGAATGGGCGTACCTTCGTTAAAGGTTGTACGTCAGGCCTGGCAAGCCGGTACGTAAAAATCAACTGCCAATCATTAGCGGACCGGAGTTCCGCTGTGGCGACCCCTAACCGGGAAAAGCCGAAAGACACAAACATGATAAGAGAGTCAGTGTTGACATTTTTTTTCTATAATGCACTTAGAAATATAAAAGTAAATGCTAGAACTACAGCTAAAGTTACTAATTACTCAAAATTCCAGGATTTCAAATATATTGTTTTCATTAAAATCTAAGCTGAAGTTTCAAGCTTCATTATCCCAACAAAACATCAGACATTGCCTCAGCAGGAAGCTATACAAAAGTTTTATGCCCACCTCGATAAATGCGTAGACCAATATCTAAATATATAAGGGATCTTAAAAGCAAAACTGCTTGTTGATTCACCAACACAAACAGTACAATAAAATAGAAAAAAATAGTTAAAGCATACAACAAATCTAAAACCTCATAAATTAAGGATAGCATCAGAAAATTGACTAAAAGCTTAAAAACATTAATTAGGATTACTAAGGCAACCCATGAAATGTAGACAGCATTTGAAGCTAGGGATAGCTACAGAACATTCTTCAGCTTAGGAAGCTAAGAAATAACACCCAGCAATGCTCAAAACGTATTGAAGATGTCACCACCACCTACTCTCACCTGGTAAACACTGACAACATACTCACTAACAAATTCATTGCCAACTTCACTCCAGGCATGACTATTTAAAGCCCATTTAGCCCTGAAGCCCTCAGACTTCCCATCATCACTAAAGCACGTGTACTTAAACTGAAAATACTTCCTCCATGGGTCCTGATACTGTATCTGACTGTTTCATAAACAGTACCAAGCAATCCCTGGTACAGCCATACCTAAAACTATTTAACCTGAGTTTAACCACTGGCTTCATCTCTGATTTTTGGTGTACAGCAGTGGTGATGCCATTCCATAAGGGTAGCTCCAAACTGTCCCCAGGAATTACAGGCTGATCAGCCTGACAAGTATCATATGCAAAGCTAAGTAGCATATTATAACTGACTTGATTAACTACAACATTAAAAATCTCATCAGACTCTCAGCAGTTTGACTTGTAAAGGGTAGATCCTGTCTAATGAATCTTGTTCGCATCTTTAAAGAGTAACACAAGTTGTTCACAGTGGCTGTACTGTCCACATGGCATGTCTCAGCCTATTCAAGGTCTTTGAAACTGTACACCATAGCTAGTAAGTTCAAGACATTATACATAGATCCCTAAGTGGTAAGTTGGACAGCAAACTGACTAAGGGACAGAACCAATATGGTGTAGGTAGCAAGTGTCTCATCAAAGATTATGAAGGCAATCAGTGATGCATCAGGGCTCTGTGCTGGGACTGATTTTGCTTGGCTTTTTCTTTTCATAACAGAAAGAGGAGATTTTGCTCAAGTGTGGGTACATGGTATAAATGGTCAAAGGACTCAGTTGCTTTGTATTTCCAATAATTCCTAAGACTCCAATGAATAACATTAAGTACTGTTTGAAACATGGGAACAGAAGGTAAGAAAATATTTTGTTGCAGATTGTACTGCACAAGGTATTAGAAAAAAGTGTTTAGCATTATTCTTCTCCCAGTTGTTTGATATAAGTTAGCTCTCACAAGATGCAAACAGTCCATTTGTTTTCAATGTAGGGTGATAGATGGTCAGGGGAGGCCATCATGAGGGCATCCAATGTTTTTTCTTAAAAGTTTCAAATTCCGAATATCCTGTGTCAACCATCTGGTTCAGCGTTCAATACTGACCTCCAATGACATATGCATTACTGCACATGCCCAAGCCAGATACAGACTAACTGTAGCATATCCCAATCCCAGTTCATTTGCTGCTGGTGTACCCACAGTACACCCAACCTGTGCTAGATGTTCAAATAGCAAGTCCTTCAGGCCAGGATGAGGAATGTGATGTTGATCTCATTAACACTCTCAGGTTAGTATTTGACACCAGGTAATCTGGAAAAGAGTTAGGGCTACATTTCTCTAATTCTGAGCCTGCAGATATTATGATGAATTAAATTAAATTATCAACATTTTCCTTCCTACAGCATTATAAGCAAATGTTTTATAGAAAACTTTTTCTTACTACATCTCTATCAATACCCAGTTTCTATATATGCAAACACCAAGGCTAAGCTGCCGCTGAACATTCTATGAATTCACAATTTCCCACAAAAAGCTAGCAGAAATTAGCAACACTGAGAATTTGGTTAATGTCTAAAGTAAGGAGGAGAGTGGCAGAGCAATACCTTTGCAAAAGGCATGGAATTTATTTTCATGGTTTCTTTTTTAATGTTATCTTATGTCCCACAAGGAAATTATTATTTTCACATTTTCTTTAAATGTCTCTGCAAATAATGCTGCTTGTAAAACATTTAGCTTTCTGCTGGGTTCTACTAGTTGAAAAGTCACATACCAGTAAAACAAATCCATCTTTTTTGCAGGGGAGCTAGCCCCTCCTCCACTATCATACCCCCTGCATAGTATTATATTATATATTTTGCGTGTGTGTGTGTGTGTGTGTGTGTGTGTGTGTGTGTGTGTGTGTGTGTGTGTGTGTGTGTGTGTAAGTTGATCTAAACACATGTAGACTGACTTACATATCAGTGACAAAAACAACTTGATCTCAAGAGATCAACAGGAAAGTGCACATGCTCCAGGATATAATCCCAGAACATGCAAAAAAAACCAACTCTTGTTTTGGTAGAGGGACAAGCTCCCACATACCCTTAATGTGGGAGTCCCTTGCTACTTATCTATGTCAGCTCTGACACTACACAAAAGCAGGAAAAGAGCATAATCTCTTCCCCAGTATAACAACAATCACAGACCAGCACATTTATCAACTATGACAAGTTGATGGAGTTGAGCGAACCTGTATAAATATACATTTTATATATATATATATATATATATATATATATATATATATATATATATACATATATCTATATATATCTATATATATCTATATATATATATATATATATATATATATATACACACACACACACACACACACACACACACACACACAGACACACATATATATATAAATAAAGAAAAATATATATATATACATATAAATATATATATATATATACACACACACACACACACACACATAAAAAAAAAAATATATATATATATATATATATATATATATATATATATATATATATATATATATATATATATACACACACATACATACACACACACACACACACACACACACACACACACACACACACACACACACACACACACACACACACATGCCAAAATGAGCAAGAATTTCAAATATTGTCTAGTATATAAATTTTAAAGCATACACAAATTGTCAGGTTAAACTAATAAGTCTGCAATTCTTTAATGCCATCTATGTTATCACCCTTAGGAAGAGGTGTTAAAATTGTTTCTCACCAGATACCTGTGACATAGATATTCTCTAATTTGCATTGAAATAAAAAAGCCATGCATGGTAAGACTTTGTCCTTTATCTTGCCTAAAAATAACCATTCAGACTTTCCAGTTCTACATCAGAATCATGATGTAGAATATTTACAGCCCATTATACAGTCTCTTTACTTATTTTCTGGCATGTATAAAACTGCGGCATTTATTAAAAATTACATAAAAGTGCAATTTCCAGACAGGAATGAAAATGTTTACTAAAACTTTAAACTATTAAGCTATCTCAAGAAAATAGAATTACAGTGGCAATTACATTTTAATGCTGCCTCGGTTCCATGAATCAATGAGCATACATCTATTTCATGTTTATTGAAACTGAAGGTGTTGACTAGATGATCTTAGTGATACCGGAGATGACTGGTTTTCTAAGGAGGCTCATCTAACATGTGACTATGTTTTTATGTTGATTGGTTCCCTATACATGAATGGGTTATAAAAGAGAAGCGGAAGTTTGGTTATATTTTTCTGATGAAGTTTTCATTGAAGATGAAAGTGCTTATCTAATGTTGCTTTTTTAAGGTTATTGCAGCTTGGAAGTGTTTTTAACGGAGGACTGCCTCATCTATTAAAAGTGAGTTTTTAATTTGTTTTATTCACCAGTATTGTTTGTTGTTGTGTTTTGGCATTTTTGGAGTTTGTTTTGCTGGTTTTCATGGCTAAGGGAACATCCAGTGGGGATGCTATTTCATCTTCTTCTAACATGTCTGAATTTGTTGAACTGAGCTAAACTGTGGGTAACCTAACCCTTTTAATACAACAATTAAGTCAACATATAGATAATTTATTGGCTACACAACAATTTCAACAGTCACAATCATCTTTTTTTGTTGACAATGTACAGCTCCCTTCCCTTTCCCAATGGACTACAACCCATGTAAGTTTTGTTACAAATACAACTGTTCTGAATAATGAACTTAGGAATGCAGAACATGGTTATGGTTCTTCTCTGACGAATATGCCTAATTTGGGTGAATGGTTGAAAACTAATGTCAGCTTGAATGAGTCCATGACTTCCAGGATTACAAAAGTAGTGGAAAAATTAACTGAATTAGATCATGGGTTACTGAAAATAAAAAAAAAATACAACTTGATAATGCATATTTTTTAGAATGTATGCAAGCAAATGTAGTCCCTAAAAGACTGCACATGTGGGGATATCCGAAAGTTGTTGTTTCTGGGTCAAAATTACAGTCTGATCTTTTGGCAAGATTAATCAACATGGACATGAATATATGAAACTACTGGTTATGTATAACCAGAAACAAACTGATGAATTTATAACTTTTATATCTGGAGGGATCGAAGCATTAAACAAGACTTACAATACAAGTCTTTTAAAACAGAATATATCCCAATTTTTCATAGTATAGATGAGCAACTCAACAGTATTAAAAACCATAAATTAAGAAAATTTGCCCGAGACAAGAGGGAATATTCTAATAATCAAGCCTACCCCCACCTCATACTTCTCAGAATTGCGTATTAAAATCTACACTGCTTCAAAATATTCCCAGTGAGGAAATTTCTAACCAGTTAGAATATTTTTTTAGAGGAAGACGAACATCCTACACTCAGGAGATCTGACAGACTGGCAGGACGGCAAGGGAATTCCTCCAACTAATGGCAACAACAAAATCAAAACAAGAACCCGTGGAGAGGTGGAATAAGGGGCCAGAGGGGGTGGAACAACAGGTAAAGAACATGAATGAGACAAATACAGCTGTTTGTAACCACTCCATCCAAGAATTTGAAATAACAAATCTCAATACTGATTTTAAGTTACCTCAATGTAAAACAATAAAAATGAAATTGGTGACTCTCTATGTTCAATTACTCTGATTATAAAGTGGATGTTGACTGTTGCAACTTACTTTCAAAAGGTCCTACGTTTGTACCTAACAGACAGGCTGATTTAGCATCTGTTCAAATGGACATGAAACTTTATATTAGGAAATTAAACTTTAATTTATTGTTTCAGGGAGTTAATTTGGCACTGACCCCATTATATGTGTCAAGCACATTTAATCTACCCATACACCCCTTAATGCAATGTTATGAGAAAATCTGTGAGATCGACTAGGAACATGCTGAATACAAATAAAATGGAACAAATTCTAGAAAAAGATAATTTAACACAAATAGATACGATGAAATTAAGGGATTTGCAAAATAATAAATTAATAAGTCTAGCAAAACCTGATAAAGGGGGTGATCTTGTTATAATGAAGAATAAACAGTTATATCCACTCTCTGTTTGCTGCTCTATATGAAAGGATTCACTTGCTCTCCACAGTTTTTTCCACAACACTCAGAAAACACTCAGCTGTAGTAATGAAAAAGTGCAGTGCAGTGCTTTCTTCACAAGAGTGAAACCTGAATGATTTAAAGCAAGTGAATCCTTTCATATAGAGCAGCAAACGGAGAGTGGATATAACTGTTTATAATGAAAAATGTAAATTACATCAAGAAGATGAAAAGAAGTCTTGAAGATGAAACCTATGAATGAGTTTCACTTAATGAGCTTAATATGGCTTATAATAGGATACATATGAATTTACAAGATTTGCACACTAATGGTCAGATTTCTATTGCAGATTACAAATATTTAAATATGAGTAAACCAAAAATACCAACAGTGCTTGGGCTTCCTAAGTTACACAAAGACATCCAACAATCACCCTTTTGATTAATAGTGGATGTGAGAGACTTGATCACCCATGCAATGGTTAAGTTTTTGGATATTAAGATTAAAAGGCAGTTACGACAAGAAATGTAAGTGTTTCGAGATTCATGGGATTCTTTAGACAAAAAAAAAAAACAATAGACTGTTTTTCATCACAATGGATGTCAAGGACCTTTATTCTTCAATACCACATTGGTTGGGGATGGAATGGTTTTCTGAATATCTTGCTGACAACGGTGTTGAACAGATATTAATGTGTATGAGATTTTGCTAGAACCGGTCCTGAAAAATAATTTCCTTATCTTTGAGAAGGAAATATTTCTGCAGGTCAAAGGGGTGGCAATGGGCTCAGCCTGTGGTGGGCTTTTTGCCAACACAGTAATGGTGCAATGGAAGAAGTTTTTATTGAGTTCTCCTTTTTTCAAGAATTGTATATTTCATACAAGATGTTTCGATGACATATTCTTCCTATGGGAAGATGATGTACACCAAATAGGAGACTTCATTGATTATCTTAACAAGACCACTCCTTATTTACAATTTATCTCCCATGTTCATGAAACTGAAATAGTCTATCCTGACTTTTTTTTTAACAAAAATATACTTTTAAAGGGTATTTCACTTCTAAAATTCATCATAAGGAGACTTATTCTAATAATGTTCTTCATTTTTCTAGTGCCCACCCACTGGCCCAGAAAAAAAGCAGTGGCCAAAGGATAATTTGTTTGAGCGACCTGTATGATATCTGATGAATCAGATTTTTGGGATGAATGTAAATTGTTTTGGGACATATTTTTAAAAAGAGGATACCATTTTTCTTTAGGTAATGAAATTATGACTGAAGTAATAAACAAATGTGAACAGAAATATTTTGTTCCCATTTTATGTCATAATATCGGTATGGAGGAAAATGTTACCATTAATATCATGATGTAAAAACACCCAACTTATGAGACCTGTACTTTCACAAAGTACTGACCACCATAATTCTTTATGATTACTTTTTCTGATGGCAGTTATGCAATTTTTGGTACTATGAAAAATAATTGGATCTTCTTAAATCAAGATAAGCAGATTAGTGAAGTGAACTTGTTGTTTCAATCCCAAAGGTTACTTTCCGGAAGGGAAAGAATTTCAGACAAATATCTGAAAGGAAAATGTACCTGCCAAATTCAAATCATGGGATGGCAATATGTGTTTTTTTTCCCGTATTGTGTATGCGTTCTTCAAGGTGATACATTCAAGGTGAATGGAATTGTTATAAAACTGAAAGGGCATTTTAATTGTAACTCCATGAAAGTTGTTTATTGCACGGTATCTTCTCAATGCTCTTGTTTTATACTGCTACAACTGATAAATGACTTTGTAATAGAATGTATGAAAGTACCTATGATATTAGAAAACAAAAATCTACAAGTGCACTAGAAACGCACATTGGAGAAAGTCCTGACCATGTGTTTTCTTTTTTTATTATTGATCAGATTTGTATGGATGAAAGGAACAGACCTTGGCAAGTGTATCTGGAGAAAATGGAATTACAGTGGCAATTACATTTAAATACTGTCTCAGCTCTGACAGGACTTGTTTCTGAATCAAAATTACATTCTGATCAGGAATTAATGAGCAGACATCTATGTATTTTATGTTTATTGAAACTGAAGGCATTGACTAGATGATCTTAGTGAGAGAGGAGATGACTGATTTTCTAACATGTGACTATGTTTTTATGTTGAGTGGTTCCCTATACATGAATCAGTTATAAAACGGAAGTGGAAGTTGGGATATATTTATCGGATGAAGTTTTTGAAGACAAAAGCACTTATCTAATGTTGTTTTTTTATGGTTACTGCAGCTTGAAAGTGTTTTTAATGGAAGACTGCCTTGTCTATTAAAAGTGAGTTTTAATCAGTCCTTCTGGTATCCCGCATCTATTCACCAGTATTGTTTATTTTTGTCTTTTGGCATTTTTGGAGTTTGTTTTTTCTTTAAATATGTCAGAAATTGTACTGGATAACTCACTCTCACTTTTTCAATAAATACTTCCCCCAAATGTGCTCCATTATTATAAATTATTTGAGAATTCTGTATTTTTTTGGTAATTTCTTCACAGTCTTTTTACAATAACCTGAGTTCTATGTAATTTCTCCAGTCTGTAACTTCTCTTATCCAACATACATCAGCCCATGTCTTTTCATTCTTTCTTTAACTCTTTTAATGTTGTTTGCCTCTTATTTTTATGTTTTCTAAATGTCAATTAAAATGTCCACCTTTATGTGAAATTCCAGATTAAAACTAGCAAAAAAGAAGTTATGTACTTACCATAGCATTCCATGTGAGTTGTTCATCTTGCCTTCATTCTTACAGATGGGTTCGGAGCTGATCCTCGGCTCTGAGTCAGCCTACTACAAAGCTCGAGGTCTTCAGACAGCTCAAGGCCAAGTCCCTATCCCATGATGCACCTAGAGTTACCTCAGATCTTGTTTGCTGCGCATAATAATACCATGTGTCATTCTATCACTCCATAAGAGAAAGCTATAGAAGGGTTGAGCAACCAGGAAAAATCCAGCATCTTGGTCTTTAAAGGGGGTAGGAGGATGGGAAGTAGGAATGAAGGTGAGATGAACAGCTCACATGGAACGTTATGGTAAGTACATAACTTCTTTATGTGAAGATGTTCTATCTCGCCGTTCATTCTTACAGATGGGTAGCATCTCAAGCACCATCTATCTTGGGTGGCTCACAGGAGTATGTTTTTCAAGACAGTAGACCCAAAGGAGGCCCTGTCAACTTTGTAATGAGTGATAAAGGTATGAGGTCTTGACCAAATGGCTGCTGCACACATTTTATCAACAGGAAGTATGGCAGAAAAGGCAGAGGATGTAGACACTGCTTTGGTGGTGTGAGCCTTAATTTTGTGTTGTAAGGGCACATCGGCAGCTGAATAAGCAAATGTGATACAATCAGATAATCATTTAGGCAGAGTTGTTTTAGCCACTGGCATACCTTTCCTGGAGTCTGAAAAGGAAACAAAAAGCCGATTTCCTAAAATTTTTTGTTCTATCCAAGTAAAATCTGAGCTGTCTGTGAACATCAAGTTTGTGCAGCATATATTCTAAATTGTTGGAGTGATTGGGAAAGAAAACTGGCAAATCAATAATTTGATTAAGATTAGCTTCAGTGCAAACTTTAGGCAAAAAGGAGGAATTTGTTCGAAGTGAGACTGTCAGCATGGAAAATCAAATAAGGAGGTTTTATGGACAAGGCTTGAAGCTCTGACACTCTGCGGGCAGAATTGATAGTTACTAAAAAGATAGTCTTCCATGACAAAAATTTAAGGTCACATGAGGAAGCTGGTTCAAATGGAAAAAGAATAATGCAAGAAAGCATAAAATTTAAATTCCATGGGGAATAGGGAGATTTCACAGGTGGTCTGAGATGAAAGTTCCCTTTGAGAAAGGCTTTGGATAGTTTGTGTGACATAATATTCAATCCTTCAAATCCAAGATGAAAATTAGAAATGGCAGCAAGTTGAACACAAACTGTTGCTGCTGCAGCTCCTTTGTTGAAGATCATAGTCAAGAACTCTAAAATGGAGGCCATAGGAGCTTGGTAAGGATAAATGTTGTTTTGAGAGGCCCATATAGAATTTTTTTTTTCCATTTGCTAAGGTATAGCTTCCTCGTAGAGGATTTATGAGAGGATATGAGAATTTCTTTCATCTCATTAGAAAGGTTATGGAACCTGGCTATGATGAGAATTGGAGCAGCCAAGCTGTCAGTTTCATGGACTGAAGAAAGGGATGAAGTTCCCCCGACTAATGCGTCAGATCATCTGGAACTGGGACCAAAATCCAAGGGCCCTCCAAAAGATGAAGTCGAAGGAGGGAGAACCAAATCTGACAAGGCCAATGAGGGGCTATTAGAATGATGGTCCTTCCCAGGGCTTTTGCTTTCTGTAGTACCTTGGGTATCAACGGGATTAGAGGGAATGCATAGAGGAGACCCGGAGGCCAATCATGTATGAATGAGCCCCTTGGGGCTTCTCCCAAAGGGGGAATTGGGGCAAAGTAGCTTCTGCATTTCGTGTTCATGTAGCTGGTGAAAAGGTCGCAGCAAGGCTGGCCCTACCAGTGGAATATTCTGTCCGCTATTTCTTTCTTTAGGGACCACTCATGAGGCAACAGAATTGCTCTGCTCAGCTTGTCTGCTATCATGTTGGATTTCACTGGAATGTGCATTGCTAACAGAAAGCGCCGGGTGGATATAGCCCACTGCCAAGCTCATAGGGCCTCGCGACAAAGGGGATAGGACCTAGTTCCTCCTTGTTTGTTCAAGTACCAGACCACTGACATGCTGTTTTTCTGAATCGCAATTGTACCCAGAGTAAGAGAGTCTTGGAAGTACTGCAATGCTAAAAGTACTGCTCTCATCTCTAGGACATTGATATGCAGATGTGTTGCTTGATCGGTCCATGTGCCTTGGGCTGTTCTTCCCTGAAAACACCCCCTCACCCTATCAGGGAAGCATCCATGGTCACTGTGGCCACTGGTGGCGGAAGAACAAAAGGATGACCTATCGTGACATGAAGAGAGGTCAACCACCATTGAAGATCTTTTTTGCATGTGTTCATGATCATTATAAGATGAGACATTGGGAGCTTTTGGTAAGACCATTGAGTGAAGAACAGCCATTGTAGACTCCACATGTGCATGCGACCCAAGGGTATGTCTAATATTGCAGCTGCCATCATGCCTAACAATTTTAGTACTTCTGATGCTGGAGTCTTGCTTTTGGCTATGATATTGTGGATCTGCTGATGGAGTAGTAAGTCTCTTTCTGCTGGAAGTCTAAGAGTGGTGGTGGTGGTGTCTAAATTCTGCTCCAATAAAAACAGCATGTTGTGATGGCGACAAGGCAGATTTTCCTGAATTTATTGTAATGCCCAGTTAACTGCAAAGTGAAAGAGTGGTGTCCCTGGCTTGAATGAGCTGATGCCCGGTGGTGGCGGTGAGGAGCCAATCGTCTAGGTATAGAAACACCTGGAATCCTAAATGTCTCAGGTGAGCCATGATCACTGCCATACATTTGGTGAACACTCTGGGGGGCTGTAGTGAGACCAAAGGGCAGGGTTCGAAAATGGTAATGATTGACTCCCAGCCAGAAGTGCAGATGATCCCTGGATGGTCCGGCCATTTTCATATGGTAGTACACATCCTGGAGATCTACTGAGCACATCCTATTGTCTTTCCCTAAGAAGGGAAGTATTGACTGAAGCGTGACCATCCGTAACGTCTCCTTCTTGACAGATCTGTTTCGCCTGCTGAGGTCCAAAATAGGTCTCCAGTCCCCTGTCTTTTTTGGAACTAAAAAGAATCTTGAGTAAGTTCCGGATCCTGTCTGGTCTGCTGGACTGGTTGGATGACACTTTTTTAGCAACGTTTGGACCTCTACTGTTGCTTGTTCCCTATAACTGGGTGGAGCATCCGGGATTTTTCTTGTCAGTGGAGGGGGTGTGGTGAAAGGAATGAAATATCCTCTAGATATGATACTTTGTACCAGTTGTCATTTGTCACTTTGAGCCAGGGGTTTGGATACAAAGATAAGTGACCCCCGACTGCCTCCAGAGTAGGACAATCGGGCCTCCTTTCAGGAGCGCTGGTAGGGCTTCTCAAAGAAGTGATGTGTGTCACCCTGGTTTTGCAGACCCCCTCTGCCACGAGGGCAGCATCCTCCATTATTACCCCCTCCTCTGCTCCTGAAGGGGGATTCACCATGTGTCTCCTGAAAGGCTCCTTTGGCTTTTCAGAACCATATCTTTCCTCCCCTTTGACCCTTGGGGTAGGGTCTGGTAGGGGTGGAAAAATGGACTTCGATGGCAGACAGAGTCTTTCCTTCTTGCTCACACCTGGTCAAGGTTTCCTTAACATTGGGCTCAAAAAGAGACGAATCATCAAAAGGGGTATTTAAGAAGGATGACTTGAAGGGCTCCACGAAGGAACACAAGCGCATTAAGGAGTGTCTCCTAAGAGCAATTCCTGTCCCCGCTGCCCTGCTCATTCCATCAGCTGCATACGAAATGAGGCGCATGGACGTGTTAACAGTTGAGGGTAGCAAGCTGGCAGGCAACTTTATCTGAAGCTCCTGCAGCTACTGTACCCTGTAGATCATCTCCAACTCTTTAAGGAGATATCTTTGCAGTCTAGTGAAATGGGTCAGATAGTTGAGCAAATGCAGTGCAAAAGTCGCTGAACTGTAAGTGCGCTTCCCATATCTATCCATGATCCTGGAATCTCTGTTAGGAGGATGGATAGAAGAGGAAGTTTCTGAAATTTCCTTTTTGGTGGCTGCTGCCACCACCATGGCATCAACTGGCACACCTTGGGCCAGAAAATATTTGTCCTGGGGAGCAGAGAGAAATTTATTAGGCCTCCTGGGAACAGGCTTTATGGTATCCAGAGACTCCCATGCCCTTCGTGAGACCAGCTTCATAAGCTCATCAAAAGGCAGAGACACCCAAGAGGTGGAGGGTTGAGACCCAAAAGCCTTTAGGAGAACCGACTCATCTTCAGTAGGGTTGGTGGACGGCCAGTCACCCCTCTGCATAAGGATTTCTAATATCTCAGCAAATGAGATATCCTCAGAGGGGGGGCCCTTCTGACTCTTCCAAGTTGGTATCGGATGTCAGGGACTCCTGAGGGGATTCTAGATGCTTCCTCTTACAGATTCTCTTCCTGGGAACTTCCTCAGTGGGGGCTTCTGGTGAGGTCTCGGAAGAGCAGGGGCCACCCAATGAGGCTTCCTGAGACTCTGGGTCTCTATGTTTGGCAAGGATCTGTGAAGCAGAAGCAAACACAGGCGCTTACGGGAGGTGGTAGCCAGACCTGAAGATGCAGATATCTTAGGAGACAGAAATCTCCTCATGGCTTCAAAGGCACCTCTGCTCCGATGTTGAGGGTCCGCCGGATCCAAAGAAACCACTGATACCCCTGGCACTGGGAAAGTGTGCTCTGAGCCAGAGATAGGAGCCGAGCTCATCCGAGCCGAAAGCCTGAGAGGCAGAGTCAGAACCAAGTCAGTCTGACTATCCTCCCCGGACCCGACCAGTGAGTGTTGGCTCCTAGATTCCTCGATCGGCACAGAAGACGTCAGAGTAAATGGAGCTGAAGACACTGGAGCAGGCTTCAGCTCTGAAGGCTCCACGATCAACAAGTCTGACTCCTCTGGCTTTGAAGGACCAGTATGGCTCGGAGGAGGAAGAGTAGTAGCCGTTAAGAGGGTCTTCGGTTTCGAAGCTGCTTGGGTCAGAGCCGATAATTTAGCAAAGGACAGTGCCTGTAAAAGCTTCTGCACCACACAATCCACATCCAAATCGGAAAGGCTAATCGAAGACCAAGAAGAGTGGATAGAATGTGTTACAGACTGTAACAGTGGAGACTTATGTACTTTGGATACCGGTTCCAAAACTGGGGACCGGCTCCAAAAGGATAAGACGGTCGGCTCCAAGGTCTGTGGAACTGACGTCGAAGACTTTTTCGATTTCTTACTCTCAGAAATCTTGGAAGACTTTGAGGACTTATTGGATCCATCTTGATCGCTCAAAGCTTCTTGGAATTAGAGCTTCCGTAAACCTCTATCAATCAGTTTTCTCTTTCTCTCCTGGAGAACCCTAGAAGAGAAAGAATTACATAAGGAGCAGCTATCTTGGAGATGTAATGTTCCCAAACAATAAACACAGTTAACATGACTGTCAGTGACAGACATTTTCTGGCCACATTTAGGGCATTTTTTTAAATCCTGATTTAGGATGTTTGTCTTGGTCAGCCATATTATACAAACCACAGTATCAAAAATGGTTACTGTAAAACTGGGCACACCCAAACAATTTTAATCAGAAGATAGATAAAGTATCAAGTTGTGACAGAAAGTCACTGTCTAAATGCACACAACAATACTATATGCTACTATTTCACACACTAAAATCTAAACCTTAGCTCTAATTATTTCAAAACTGTGACAAAAAGGTCACTAAATAAGCACACACTAAATCTAAACTAGTAATAAAGACAGCTGTGACAGAAAGATCACTGTTTAAACACACACTAATAATCTAAACTAGGCCTAAGAAAAAATGAGGCCAAATAGTAATTTTAGAAAAAAGGCACACCAAGGGAAAGGGAATTACACAATAAAGCTGTAAGAGCTTATATAAGTATCTAAAACTACTATTCAGAAGGAATTATCAATATAATGAAAAATATTTGAAAAAAATAAGGTTTTACTGGCCCGAGCTAACGAGAACCTCCGATCTATTGCAACACCAAACAAGATCTGAGGTAACTCTAGGTGCATCATGGGATAGGGACTTGGCCTTGAGCTATCTGAAGACCTTGAGCTTTGTAGTAGGCCGACTTGGAGCCGAGGTTCAGCTCCGAACCCATTTGTATGAATGAACGGCGAGACAGAACAACTTCACATCATTTATTTCCTTTCTTCCACCGTTATGAGGTATGTACACTGTTCCCCCCCTGGTATGTTCACCATCATACCATCTATCAGTTACGAGTGCCTCTCCTGCTTTTACTATCTGTGATATCTAGAAAATTATATTTTTTTTTTCTTTGAAAACCAGTCACACATGCATATTCTTCACCTCAAAAGCACTCAAGTCTCTCAACAGGCACTGTTATGACTCTGTCATAGTCCATGTTGAAGTGAATGACTTGCGATGTACCTCCCTGGACTATATGAAGAGAGACATGAGCGAGCTTATGGAATATGTGTCCCAGGCAGATTTGTTCCTAGCCTTAAGCAGCATTCTTTAGTCACCCAGAATGATGCCTCAATACAAACAGAAAATGACTGGCTTTAACAATTTGCTTAGTTCTGGTGTCATTCCAAGGGGATCCAGTACCTGACATCCTGGGATGACATGATTGACAAACCATGATGATTTCCCAAAGAAGGCCTGCATCTGTCTTCCTTGGGTTTCAGGCTTCTGGCAAAGGCTCTTGCTTCCCCCATAGTGCCTTTTTTAGGCAATGCCACAAGGTCAAAACTACCAACATGAAAATTACATCAAAGGGGAAATTAAAATTCATACTGCTTAACACTAGGAGTCTAAACATGAAACTGCACCCAGTGCAAGCATTCTTAACCCTGGAAGAAGCTGACATTTGTGCAGTCACAGAAAACTGGTTCAAAGCTGTGGAGAGCACCCCAGCCATACCAGGTTACTCGTCGTATCATTCATTCAGACCCCAAACTGTGGGGCAGCAAAACGAAAGGAGGTGGAGTTGCAATAAATATAAAAGACATACACACCTCTAGGCTGGTCAAACAGTATGATGTGCAAGAAACACTCCAGGTGCAGTTAACAATTGACAAGACCCCTATTCAAATCATAGCTAGCTATAGGCCTCCAACTTTGACTCAAGATGCCCACTCCACCTATCTGGACCTCTTTGAATCTATCAAGCTTCAACCCTTTACCCTGATCCTGGGTGACTAACTATCCAACCATAGACTGGAAGAAATACTCATGCCAAAATACAAATGCCCAGAGATTCCTTGATTTTGTCAATGCAAATGCCTTGGACAAGTTGGCTGACACCCCAACAAGAGGTGAAAATATCTTGGACTTGGTATTAACCAACATGAGTAACCACTGCAGCATCCCTATAGTATCATCCTCCCTGGTAAGATCCGACCACAAAGTAGTCACCCCCTACCAAAGGTCAAATAAAAAAACTTCTCCAAAGCTGATTACAAACTCCTGAGAGAAGGTATAAACAGCTTCACAGCCCCCTCCCCCTCCACAGGAACTGGCACATATGTCCAAATTTACACCAAAGTACTATGTGAGCATTTATATAGCTGCATGGAATCATGAATACCAGACAGACTGAAATCCTCCTCCTCAAGAAAGAGTAAATCTGTCCGGTGAACATCTACAATAAATAAACTCTATACTAAAAGGAAATGATTGCTGTCCTTAGCCTGAACAAGAAATAAGAGCACTAATGAAAATTTGTCAAGGGGAGGCCATGCCTGTTAAATTTGGTTGACTTCTTTGAGACAGTCACTAAGGCCAAAGACAAGGGAAGACAGTTCACACCGTCTACCCTGACTTGGCCAAAGGCTTCATACTATTCTCCACTCAGTTATAACAGATAAACTCTCACAACTAGGCATCAATCTATATGTTACCAGATTGGTGGCAAACTGGCTCACTGATAGAACCCATCTAGTCAAGACAGGGCAAGCCACCTCAAGTAGTAGACCCATAAGAAGCAGTGTACTCCAGTGACTGGTCTTGGGGCCTTTGGTGTTTGGGATATACTTCTTGGAGGTGCAGGCCAAATCTAGTGGGCTATGGCTGACCAAGTCTGCAGATGACTGCAAGCTGGGTGCTGTTATCAATTCCCCTAGTGATGTGGGCATCCTCCAAGAGGATCTCACCCAAACAAATGAATGGTTCCAGAAACATGGCCTCAAACTGAATGCCAAAAAATGCATCATCATCCCTTTTGAGGAGAGTGACATCACCACAAATGATCACATTGATAATAAGGTCCTAAGCACGCAATCAGTCGTGAGGGACCCAGGTTGATAGCAAACTGACTTTTGACCACCATATTGCCTCTGGTGTATGGAAAGCTTTGTACATGGCCCGCCTCATTAGTAAGGGTATCTCATCCAGGGACAAGGTGGTCATAATATCCCTGTATTCTTCTCTTATAAGGCCCATTATTGAGTACAATGCCCTTTTCGGCATGTATCTCACAAAGCACATGCAGCAACTGGAGAGACCACAGAGGTTCCTCACCCAGAGAATCCAGGGCCTCAAACATCTACCCTACACAGATAGACTAAAAGCCCTGTCCCTCTACTCATTCTTCTACAGACTCCTCAGAGGTGACCTCTGTCTGGCATACAAAGCAATCTCAGACCCTGCCCTGATGGGACTGCTGCATATTCGTAAGTCAAGCTCCACTCAAGTAACCCACATGTGCGAACTCAGCCTAGTCTATGACATCAATAGGACTTGTTGGTGGGACAGATTTGTGTCCCAAAAACTCCCCCATATGTGGAACAGACTCCCTCTCCACGTAAAGCAGGGTACCTCATTAAAGCTTTTTATGCACAACCTAGATAACTGGATGGAAACAGAAAATACACCCCTGGGATTCCACTTGTTCCTGCTGGACAGTGGCATAGGGTGCTGACCTGTTGGAACATGGGCTAAAGTTTGGCTAGGCTTGTAAGAGCCTCAGCGCCAATAGCCTAGTAACTTCCTATGATCCAATGACCCTAAGAGTAACCTGTTTGCATCATGAATGGCTCAACCTTTTTCTCTTTATCATAATTTCCTTCAAGTTCATCTTTGATTCAACATATTATTGCTTCACTGAATTTTGCATTTTAAATTATATACAAGCAGTCAAACTTTGTCACTCTAATTTTTACTTTTATATAGGTGAGCATGTAAAAAGCAAGATAGACTCTGCAATCCATAAATTGCTATATTTGTTAAAATGAATTCAGAACTTAAGCAGTAGTACATGTAACTAATAATGCCGCACCATCAGATATGCACATTGCTCAAGGCACTACAGGTTTGCTTTTCTTTCTCAACAGAGCAATACTTATTTTACAGTGAAATTAAATCATGCTTCCACATACGGTTTTAAATGTTCATTTTAAGTAGGATAATTAAACCCTAAAGGAAGTTGCTAGGTCTTTGTGAAAGATGTTTCTTGCAGACGTCTTTGTAAGCTGCATATCATTTTCATATTTTTATTATGTGTTGCAGTATCATAATTCTGTTGTTTTACAAAACAAAAAGAGAGGGTCATGAAGAATCATTTAGATCTCTTGCCGTGTAGCTTTAGATTCAGGATAGGTGGAAGAGATGCATGCAAGCAAAGACTGGTGGCTGGTAATTCAGGTAATCAGTCAAATAATATGATAAGGCAGACTGGGACAAATTTCATTTAAGCGAATTAACTGTTATATGAATTCGCCGCTGTTTTGTTTTCCAGACCTTGAAAGTGATACAGGGCCTATAGCATGCATGACTGTGTAGCTAAATGATATGTAACTGCTGTCTTAATTTACTGATCAACTTTACTGACAAGTGCATCTGTTCAGGAAACAGCCAGTAAGATTAGCAAAACAGAAAATCATAGAAATAATGCAACTTTTAAAGAATGTTTGACTTGTAAAATTGCACTTCCTATTTAACCAATATAAATTCCTCCAGCTTGGGTAGAACTCACATATCTTTTTCTGCAGACCAGACTGTGTCACCTCTTTCCCTGCAGTGGCAATCTCAGGCAAGTTATGCAAATACAATATTTCCAATTTACACTTAGATCATATTACTGTAAAGGCACCTTCACCTTTGTTCCTCAATTTTTCCCTCCCCAGTTGTTGCATGTTACATACAAGTAAAGATACTGCAGTGCTTCTGGCATATCCTGTCTGTGCTATTTTCTTCAGAAGTATTTGTGTTTTACAAGTATTTGCATTTCATATATGCTAATCAGAATAGCAAAATGTGTAAAGAAGAACACTAGTAGTTAAAAAGTAAATCCACTCAGTCATTGGGTAACGCTCGTAACAACATGTTTTTATTGCCTTTAAACATACCTTAAAACTGCCACACTTAAAACATGATTTTTCCACCTTGCTCTTATAACCTGTAGTAAAACTTCAAATCACTTGAAAGACTCATCAACTTTAATAAGTGAAATGGCAATAGTAGCAAATCCACTGTGGACAGCTCTATAACTTAGAAACTTCTTGATACACAGGTCAGAGACAATGAGTGAGACGTACAGGACTTAGACGAGTTTGGGTTAGATATTAAGCGTATGATTCATACAAAAAAAAAAGTTTCCCCTTTAGGCAGTGGTAATGCATACAAGTGTCACTTTGTGAAGTTAAAAAGAAATAATTATAGATGTATATGTAGGTAGTCTACACTACTGAGCAAGCTTCCTTGATCAGCTCGGATCTGCTAAGGAAAACTAACTTTGCCACACTACATAAATGTTATGGCAGAGTGCAGAGTAAAGCAAGACTCTTATCAAACATGGAGCCTGATGCCAAAGGGCTCATAATACCATGAATTTAAGACACAGCAGGACTGCAGCTTCTAAGATGTGCACCCCAAAACATACAAATCCCTGGTATCACTGAGTGGCTGCATTACTACTCCTGCCTGTACAATGCATGTCTAAAAGCTTAGTGTGGAAGAAATCATATCGAGAAAGTTATCAGCAGCAAAATGAATTGAAAAAGGTGCAGATAGGAAAGTAGGAAAAAGATATGATTGATGAATACATGAAGAGGAAAGCCCACAAGGAGACCACATACTATAAATTGAAATGTTCCCAGTACTCATGCAAATGCTTGCTGCATACTCCAAAATGTGTGTATGAATCTGGGCATAAACATAAATCCTTACAGAGGGATATTCACTATAAACAAAATTAATAAGATAGGCTTAAACAATGAGCACTTAACATGCTATAGTTTTCCCATATTTCCTGCCCACACCATGCTGTGCATTAACCATGTGGACTCATTTGGCTGTCTCTGAGGTTTCCACAATGAGTCTTCAAAATGTGTCCACCTGGAAATCGCTTCCTTGATCACAACTGATCAAAAAACATCTGAGTTATTCACTGCAATAGAAAAAAATCAAAACCTTTTTTTTTTATGGAAGGCAGGCCCCATCCACTCTCCACATAGGGAAAAGCTATCCACATCTCATAGACTCACATATACCAAGTCATACACAGCCTTACTAAAACAAGCAAAGAAACAATTATGGATATTGAAAGTGCCAATATAACTCTAAGAGCGTAAAACTACAGACTTCCTGGCAAATTTTCTATGCCAAGTTTTAAGTGTTAGTTGCTAATTATTTGGGATCAGTAGAAAGACCACTGGATAATCCAGTTGACACATCAGCCTGATATAGTTTTAGAAGACACCTGGAATTACAATACATATGTTTATTAAGAGCAGGCAATTTAACATTTCTTTCAAGAAGCATAATTATAACTGATGTGAATATCTTTTGATTAACTCTGCCCTAATAAAAATCCAGATTACTTACTAAAAGGTTGTGCTTACATTTTATTCAGAGGCACTCAAAGTAATTTAATAGTATTATCAGAACTAACTGGTCTCGCAGTGGTGGTGCTGCGGTAGCGTTGTCGCCTCACAGTAAGATGTTGTCCCGTTCGATTCTCAGCTAGAGCGTCTTCTGTGTGGAGACATGCATGAATGAGCGTACCTTTGTTGAAGGTTGTGCGTCAGGGCCGGCAACTCGGCATGTAAAAATCTACTGCCAATCATTAGCAGACCGGAGTTCCACTGTGGCGACCCCTAACCAGGAAAAGCCGAAAGATACAACATCAGAACTAACTGGAAAGAGGAGACATGAATGTATTTTATCCTTACTATGCCATGTAATGGAGACACTGAGTATAGTGTGGAATGAAGCCTTGACTCAGTAACAAAATGTTGTCAGTATGGTACAGCCAGGGTATCAAGTTGATGAAGAAGAACTTGAAAATACAATTACAGACATTTTTTTGAGGATGGAGTTGTCCATTAAGATACAATTACAGACATTTTTTGGAGGATGGAGTTGTCCATTAAGTTTCATAGCCAGCTTTTAAACTGCAGGGGAATGCACTTTAAAAAAACAGTACTACTCATTAAATGGAAAAAATCTAATTTCCTATTTTTATTTGTTATACTTCATTTACATTTACTGATTAAGAATGTCCATGTGAGCATGACCAATTTCCAGTGGAATCCTTAGGGGAAAAGGTCCATTACTGCAAGATTCAAGATTTACAATTTTAAGCAGGGTAAGATGTAACAGTACTTACCTTGTATTTAGGATAATAAAATGAATTCACAACAGTTTCAAGCAGATCATGAAAAGGAGTATAAGAACTATCAGAAAGTACATGTGCCACTAAGATAATAAGGTGAGAGCATCACAATTATAGATATAAGTCATGAAAAGCACAGAATCTTTTTATAATCTTATGTCTTTGTACCTAGTATATTGTCGGCCATGTAAAGTGAATTCATTGCAAGCTTATAGCTAGTTACTAGGCAGCGAGACCAGTAGACCATTAAACAGCCTAGTTCAGTTTCCCACTTGCTCCAGAGCACTCTTTTGGCTAAGTGACTGTCTTCAAGTAATACAGTAGGCAAATCAGCAGTGAGGAAATCAACCCCTGCACAACAGGAAGCACCTAGTAAACAGCTCATAGTATCCAATTTCTGTACTAACTGAAAAACTGAAGTAAAAATGGATTAACCAACTTTAACATACATGTATTTTACAAATGAATAAAAATAAAATAAAACAGAACGAAGCAAAGAGCAAGTGCTTCCACGTATATAAAAAACAAAAAGCAGGTAATTCCACGTATAATAGTCCAAGAATCTTTATTGTGACACAGATAAGCGCTTTCACAAATAGCTTCATCAGATCTCTCATAACATCCAAAATAACATTCTCCTTATATACACAAGTTAACTCGATTAAGCAATTAAGCTCAAACAAGGGATTCTCATTTAAAGGTATACAATTCAAAATAAATTTATCAAAACTCTAAATTTTATATCACTTGTACTAATATATTGGATTTAGAGTTTTGATAAATTTATTTTGAATTGTATACCTTTAAATGAGAATCCCTTGCTTGAGCTTAGGAGTTATTTGTTTTCAGAGCAGAGGGCTCTTGTAGGTATGTAGGGTTTTAAGACAGATTTGAGGGCTGGGCAGCTATCAGGTGTATATATCATTTTTTGTACAGCAGTCAGCTGTACTAAGCTTAGATGGTGTGAGAGGTTGAGCAAGTTTAGTTCTTTCAGAGCTAGGCAGTGGTGTGAATGGTACGAGTAACCTGTGGCAAATTTGGCAATTTTATGATAGCAAGATTGGAGCTTCTTTTTAAGAGAAGATTGTAATTTTTTGTATAAGGGGGATGCATATAAGAGACAGGGAAGCAAACAGGTGTTGGTGAGGGTTTTTCTGGGGGAGTTATACATGAAAGTTTTTTGTCTATAGAGTGTTCTTAGTTTGATGTGTGTTTTTTTAATGCTATTACATATGTCATGTTCGAAAGTTAGTTTGTTGTCTATGGTGACACTTAGTAGCTTAGCTGCGGGAACTGTTTCAATTTCTGTGTTATCCTGTGAGAATATTTTAAAGTCGGATGAGATTGGTTTTGCTGAAAAAAGCAGGAGTGTTTTTTTTTTAGGCTTTAGAATTTGCTGGGCTTCTCTTAGCCATGTTTTTATTAAGGTGAAGGTGGCTTGAGTGAGTTGTTGGAGCTGTTGTATGTTGTTAACGGAAGAAATTATTTTACTCCCATCTGCATACTGGATAATGGAGCTAAGGGCTAATGAAGTGTGAAGGTTGTTGGTGAATACATTGAAGAGTAAGAGTCCAAGTATGGACTCTTGTGATACCCCAGTTATGTTGGTTTGATATTGGGATAATTTATTTTGCTACTTAACGCATTGTTGGTGGTTTGATAGGTAGCTTGCAAACCACTGGAGGGATGGTGGGGTGCAGCCTACTATGGACAGCTGATGAAGAAGGTTGTTTGGGACACTGTGTCAAATTCCCTTGATAAGTCTAGTAGTAACACAGAGGTGATTTTTACCAGAGTTAATGGATTTGGACACAGTCTCCATGAAGAAGATTAAGGCAGTTGTGGTGCTGCGTGATGGGTGAAAGCCATGCTGGGTATGGGTAATTAGTTTGTTTTGGAAGAGGCGATGCAGCAGTTGCTTATGCATGCGTTTTTCCAGGAGTTTGTTTGTTTCCTTTTACTCTTTTTACTTTTCCCATCAACTTTTTTTTTCTCCCAATTTCAGTTCCACAATAATTCACTTATAGCAACATAGTCACCAATATTAATAACCTTGCTTTGTAAACATTTTGTTCTGCTTTACCCAGAATCATGACTAAAAACTTTAGTGTACTGTGATCCAAGTTGCTTATCGGTGGAAAAACCTTTGCATTAACTTATATTTAAAGTAGTCAGTATAAAACATAAAACAGAATTTAATCTTGTTGGCTTAAGTATATGTGAGTTAATGTCTGTGTGGGTTTATAAAAAATTGCAACTTTTGTTGAGTCAAGTCATTTGATGCCTATGTATTCCAGTCAATACATGAAGTATTTAAGTCCACAGCCATAATGATATCAGTATCTATACCACAGCTCTCAAGTTCCTCTATAAACTTAATATCTCCTTAGACACAAGAGATGTGACTTTGTAGAAGCCTGTTATGTGTTCTCAATTTTATATAGGAAAAAAATTATAGAAAACTAAGAATGAGAATATGAGAATGTGACATTGCAATTAAAAAGCTAACCAAGAAAGCACAAGCACAATAAAGCAAGAAAAGTAGGAGTTGAAGATGGAAGCCACAGACACCAGAGGTAAAGAATTCTTTTATTTAGAGATGAAAGCGCTCAATAAAGTTTTACACTTTTTGGTACCTGTGGTGTATGTGGCTTCTATCTTCAACTCCTAGTCTTCTCAATTAAAAAAGCTGATTTAAAGAATTCCTTAGCGAAGCATAGTTTAAACTGTGTTGGATTTAGAAAATATAATTTTTTTTGTACTTGAGCAGGTTAACAAAGTTAGTTTTGTGACTGGGTGTAATAAGGTTCTAGAAGTTCATGAGTTTAAATGGCAGATCATGCCTAGAACTGACTGTTTTCTTGGGCTCAATGAAATGATCAACATTAAATGTTTACTTAATTATTTAACTAATTATTCATTTTTTTATATTTGTCTAGCATAATTACTTCTTATTTTGAGATATTTTGATATTGTGTGTCTTTTTTGTGTTCTGTTTTTAACATTAACTAAACACTAGTTGTTTTTTATGAATGGAACTCTTTACAGGAAATGACATCATTTTTACCTTTGGCATGATGCTTTTATTATTGGTTTATTACATTTTTAGTGGCAAACCTTTTAAGATATATATGTTGGATGAGTTTAAATTGTGATTTTTTTCTGAAGACATTCCTGTGATAAATAAAAGGACCAAAAGAACTCAATTTATTTGTTAAATTTTCTGTCTTGTGAATCGCAGCTTTTTCTCGGTCCTATTTTGACCAGGTTTTCATTGGATATTAGTGTTTTACCTTGGGCTCAGGTGTTTTTTCACAATATGTGTGTGTGTGTGTGTGTGTGTGTGTGTGTGTGTGTGTGTGTGTGTGTGTGTGTGTGTGTGTGCGCACGTGCATGCATGAGAATAACTTTTATTTGCTCCTTACTCTTCTCACATTTTCCATGTAAGGACTGATGCTGTACAACAGTTAGGGTCAGAAAAAAACTGTTTATTTTCCTACCCAAGAGAAGCACTTACTCCATTAAAAGACTAGCACGAGGGGTAAATACAATGTTTCCCTTGTCCCATGGACACTGACAACACTGCTGAATAAAATAAAATGCTCAGATTGTATCAGATAAAAAATAACTTTTTTATTGAACTGCTCATTTCTTTCACAGCTCACTAGCAAACAGCAATGCTGAAAGGGGAATCTATTCAGAAAGGCATCTAGTTACAATGAATAATGCTCTACATCAGTAACAGACCGTAAAAAGAAGTTTAGTTTCCTACCCAAGAGAAGCTCTTAAGCCTAAAGCATGTTTTTTTGTACACTGCCAGTTAACACCCATAGCTCTTTATGGCATCCTGAACTTACTTACCTGTGTCTGTCGTCTTTAACTAGGGATCTTATAATCGACAGCATTAGAAAGGGCAAGGGATTATTAACAAAAATCAAACTACGTTTGTTAATCTAAGATGCCCTGCAGTAGAGAAATTAATCTCTGTTTACTACTTATTGTTCATATTTTCACATTTACATTCATATTTTCATAAGTAAGAATCCTACATGCTCTTGAGAGATATGCTGTGAAATGCCATGGTGGGAAAGAGGAAAATGAATTGTCAATATCCAATTATATTATACTATACTAGAAATACTGCTCGCTGTGTGTTAGTAATTTTCATATTTATTTAATACTTCAAAAAAATAAACTATCACATGGCATCAGATGGAATCTTGGATATTTTGAAGAAAACTCTCACTGAAATTTGCACTATAAAGTTGCATATCTAGGACGATATTCAGTGTTATTTATATAGCTAATTATACAATAAGCATACATTTTCAAATTTCTACAAATATCTCAATAAACATGCACTCAGACCAATTTCTTGCTGTGACGCGAAAGCTTATATCTGGTTAAGAAATGTTTTCTAATTTATATGTCTAGGTTGTATAGTTTCCAAGATATGATAACTTGTTTGTGAAAGTTTAGCAGGAAAAATATCTGGCATCTGTACACTGTAATTCGTTACAGTATTTATAGAAAGACTATGAAGGCACTGACTATTATCAATTCAAACTACTTCTTACTGATAACATTGCTTTTTGTACAATTTTAAAAGCTTTTATTATTCACAAAATATTTAAATATCTTTCTCATATACTTTTTAGTTGATTTTTCAGAAAATGTCCTGGAATGCAAGGGAGAGTGCAGTCTGCTACAGGTGTAGCACAATATCATAGCTGGGGCAAGGGAAAGAGGACAACTGCCCTGGGTGCAAACTGTTAAGGGGAGTGATCGACCATCCATTCTGTCATCCTGATTCCTGATAATTTTTTTTGTGAAATATAGACTTTTAAAAGCCAGTATTGCATTTGTGGTCAAACATGAGCGCTCTGTGTGGTAAAAGTAAAAATAAAAAAAAGTAAAAAAAAAAAAAGATTTTTTTTTTTAGTAAAACCAGACAGCTGTAGTACTCCATGTGTGGTCTAAACTGTCTGAAGCAACTGCTTGCTACATTATTAATATTGTTATTAACGTTAAATATCTTCGGGGTAGAACCTGAAGAATGAGAAAAATATTTATGATCTGTAATGATATATTAAGGGAAAAGGACTGATGTCTAAAATAATGCTGACATTTTTCTGAAGAAACAGAGAAAGAGTTTTTCTCTCTTTTTTCTGGCAAAGGTTTCTCTGACTACTGGAATGGTTGTAGACTGTTCATCTCTAAATTCTGTCCAATTCTGGTCACCAAAAGAGACTAATTTTGGTCCTGCTAACACTCTATGGGAGGTAAAATCTCTCTTCTATTTCAATTTCAGATAATCAACAGTGGGCAGAGCCAAGACAAAACAAGTTGCTCAACTAAACTGGGAGGATACTGCCCTAAATAAAAAGAAAAAATTCTGTCTCTTCAAGTATGGAGGCCTGCTGTTCAGGATCCTTGACTTCCAATATTATTTTCTTAAAGTCAAGCTTTTCTTCCAATACAGATATTAATGGATGTAGCTGTTCATTTATCCAGCAGTCAGTGATACCAATATAGGCAGTGCTGGCAAACAAATTAGAGAAGATATACCTTTTTGTGACTGGCAACCCCTGCCCCCAACTCCCACCTCCCTGAAGTCACATCTCCTAGAATAGTTTTGTGTGTATCAGCTATATTGACATACTGCGGTTGTGTGGAGATTTATTTTCACTTTTACAAGGAGTTACTCATTTCCCAGCAGCTGACAGACAATGGAGTTAACATGTATTAATAAGAACACTGTGGTGTGAGGATTACAGTTCCCACAGCCTCTTGTTAAAACTCCTTTACAGTGATGCCACCCACAGTTTTGTTGGGTGTCTCAATGTGTTGGCTTTTCCATCTTGTTGTGAGTCACCCTGGACCCCAAATAACTGTATTCATGCCTCTGTCAGTGAAATTCAGAAAGACAGAAGTGCCAGCCTCAAAGGTACATGCAAACATTCCAAAATCCAGTTGGGGTCATGCCTCCTTATTAGCAAATTCGTCCATCTCCTGAATAACCTTCTTTACTTTCTCATACATAACTACACATTCAGTTGTATTTCTTTAAATTGTATCCTTCTTGACTTTGCAGTTTTCAGTTAAAAATTAATCTTATTATTTCTGTCTCCTTAATTTTGTACCTGGATAGATTTTTCTACAAATTTAATAATCCCTGACATTATAATCACGGCCCAGACAAGAAATGACACTAAGAACAAAGGTCTTTTGGGGATGTTTACCTACCATAACATAACTAGTTGATAGATTTAATAGTCAGTAGTAGTAGTACTGTCAAAGAAACAACATTTAATGAAGAAAACAATAAAAAATATCAACTACTGATTCAGAAATGCTAAACTTTGCAGCAAAAATAACTTCAGATACTTTGGGAGATAAGCAGTCATCAAAACTGACAGAAGAACTAAACAGAAATATGCAACAACTTGTGATACACATGGCAGTCTTGCATATACTTATGGTTACTGCCTACCCAGTTTGCTCCTGAGGTAGTAAATCACAGGAATAGTCAGTGAGTTTTCATTATTTTGGTGAAAAGAATATATGAGTAGGTAAATATAACCCAGTTGTTATGATTTATTGCTGCAATGATACCTCGTGAAGATGAGACCATTCTAGCTACACTGCAGGGATTAAATACAAACTGTATTCTAAATTACAAAATACCCAGTCTCAAAAAATATAAATTCTGAGAATGCAACACCCAGAAAGAATATATTTTCTTTTGCATTAGCTTATTATGAGTCATGCTTACAAATGAACCACAAACATCATATACGGAAATTTGACTATGCCATGTTTACCATCTGTACGCTTTTCATTCGAAGGCTGCACACTCTGCTACTAATCCGTATTAAAGGACATCAAGAGTACTACATTGCAGGTACACTTTTAATCAGGGAGGACTTGCATGATTATACTTTATGAAACAGAGTACAAAACAGTTTTGGACAGTTTAATGTAAAGACACTAAGAAAAAAAACTTCCTCATACAAAACCTCAAAGAGACATTCACTGACATGTATTCCATAAACCCCAAATTTAAACAGAATACAGTAAACAGAGCAGCAAACAATGAAATAAAGTCTTAACTAAAGAAATAAGTGTAATTTCCTTACAATCTATACTACCTAATCATACCTTTGACACTGCTATTTATAGGTTCATAGATGGCTATTGGGCTATTGACCCAAAGATCTTTATAAGCCTAGCTATGTGTGCCCAATAAAATAGTACAGAAATCCAATATAAAGGATCTTGCCTAAACCTAAGCGCTTAGTTAGCAATGACTGCCCATATCTAGGAGGGTCACAGGTGAAATCCCAAGCAGGAATTTATGGTTTCCCATCCAGTCTACACTTAAATAGGGTCATAGTGGGGCTTTGTTTGATGTGAGCTGGTAGCCTATTATACAGGAGTGACAACCTCTGAGAAACATCTGTCTTTCCAGCAGTTCCTATTTATGTTGCAGGACAGGTTAAGGTCCTTGGAATGGGTGATTCTTGTCCCATTTGACTTGCAGATGTGTAGCATTTCCATTAGGTTTGTATCCAAGACTGCTCCGTAAGCCAGGCACAAGTCTCCTCTAAGTAGTCTGTAAGCCACTCTACAGTGACAGTGACATCAGTCTGTCAGTGTATGACATGTGCTGGAGACCCTGAATTTTCTTGGTTAGAAATCTCTGAGGTCTCTCAAGTTGCTGCAGGTGCCCGGTAAGGTACACACCAAACGGAGCATTGTACTTAATTACTGGCCTGGGGTCGATATCACTTTGTTGAATCACTAATAAGCAAATACCTATTCATCTAACCTTTTTTTATCAAAACTGCTAATTATCGAATGCCATTTTATTGAAAATTATACCTAGGGCAAACCAACGGTAGACCAACCAGGTGACCATAAAAACATCATAAAATTTAAAACCTACCCAAATAGGGGGGTGTGCCCCCACAACCCCCTAACTAAATATGCCAACTCTGAGATCACACTACTGTAGGGAAAAGGGCAAATTCCAGATGATGGCCAACCATTGGTTTGCCCTAGGAAAAATTTGCCATTCGATAATTAGCGGCTTCGATAAAAAAGGGTTGATGAATAAGTGTTCGTTCATTAGTGATTCGATGAAGTGATACAGACCTACTGGCTTGATACGAGTCGAGTACAGGGGTGTTATGACCTCTTTTGCTGTTGAGGCAATGCATTTACTAATGAGGTGTGTGATGCAGAATGCTTTCTTTACCACAGTGGACACATGGTGGTCAAAGTTAAGGCTACAGTCAACTTGCATTCCTAAGTCTCTCACTACTGAGTTGTTACTTAGGGTATTATTATTTATAGGATCATAGGAAGTTACTAGGCTATTGGCCCTGAGGCCCTTACAAGCCTAGCCAAAAATGTAGCCCATGTCCCAAAAAGTCAGCACCCTATGACACTGTCCAGCAGAGACATAGGTGGAATCCCTGGGGTCCTAATGGAGAAATGAAAAGTCAGCAAGCAAGGGTGAGTAGTACTGCTGAAACTGAATTCATCTTCAAGTCCGGGTGAGTACCTTCGCAAGGTAGACCCTGTTTTTTACAAAATCTCACCAAGGCGACACTGATATACAGACTGGATTTATATAGGATATATCATTGACAGAAATAAGTCAAAAACAAAAAAAATAGGTGGGTGCACAAGACCCAGGATAAAAAAGTGTTCAATCCTGGTAGGTGCACTCGTGCCAGGACTAGAAAAAATGACAGTGTAGAATCCTCAAAATATGGAAACATTTCTACAATGGGGCCAGGCCCAGGGGGAGGATGGCCCCCCTGTTGTAGAAGGAAGTAGCAGTCCACACAAAAAAATCACAAAAACTGATTGGCCAAAGAAGACCCATAAAGACGATAGAGTGCACTATTGAGGATAAGAAAGAAATGATGTATTGTTACTATTATGTAAAAAGCCCAAAATTTCCAGACACAAGATATACAAAACGATTAAGAGAGAAATTAGAGGAAAGAAAAATACTTCTGCAGGAAAAACGGTCAGAAGCTTCAAATAAAAATTTGCATTCATTAAGACAACGGATTTTTGAAAAACAGTATATAGATCAAGAAACTTTGATCTGTTTGGAAAAAGAAGCATCTGAGGAAGTGCAAAAATATAAATAACAAAACCTAGAGATATTTGAAATATATAAAAAAGAAATATGGAAATGGGAAAGAAAGAGAGATTTGTTATGGTGCAATATTTATGCAAAGGAGAAAGCCAAGTTAACTAATATAGAGATTTGCTGGTTTTACGGAATAAAACACCATTTTATCTGCACTTGTCCTTCCTGCTTTTCCAGTTCTGTTGGTTTCTTAGTTTTGCATTGCTGGAAAGCCTCTATACATCGTGTGAAGTCTGATAAAACAAATGAATGCAGTAATTAGGACTGCCCATAGAGATCCATGTGATATAACAGAAGTGAACAGGACATACTACTGTGCTGCTAAATTAATAACTGATAAAGTTCTACCACAAGAACACAGGGCAGTGAGGGAAAGGAAGGAGAGAAATTGAATACCGTCATGAAAGTATCGGATAGAGAAAACTATAAAGTAACTAAGACAAGAAATGTCACTGTTAGAAGATTATAGAAGAGGAAATAGATCAACAAAAATACTAAGAAAGATAGATGCAATTAAAGCAATGCACAGTATTAGAACAAACCAGGATCTATCATGCACTATCACAAATAACAAACTAAAAATTTCAGCACAGGTGGAAAACCTTAGAAGACACACAGATAAATATAAGGGAAAAGTACAAAAAAAAAACTATTGATGACCCAAAAAAGTTTTATAAAGAATTGGGAAATAAAGTAAAAGGAATTGAAAGACTGCCAAAAAAAGAGGAAGTAGATACATTTTGGAGAAGTATTTATGAAGATCCTGTAGAACATAACAAAGATGCTAAATTGACAGAAGAAGTAAAAGAAAGAATAAGAAGTTAAAAGGTACAGGATATAAAATGGGATGAAGTAACAGTCACAGAGATTGAAATAAAGTTAAGAAAAGCCTCTAACTGGAAAACCCAGGCCCAGATGCAGTACCTAACCTTTGGTTAAAAGTATTAACATATTTGCACAAGGATTTAGCCATGAGTAATAATTATTTATATGCACCTTCCAAACAGACACCACACTGGCTAACAACAGGCAAAGCAATGCTCTTAAGCTACCCTAAAAATTATAGGTCAATAACTTGCCTTCCAACGATGTATAAAATATACACAGGAATTGACACTGACAGAGTTTATAGTAATTTAGAAGAGAACTCAATTATGGCAGTAGAACAAAAGGGCAATAAAAGAAAGTCATATGTAACAAAGGATCATTTGTTGTTAAATAAAGTTATACTAGAGAACTGTAAAAAGGGGGAAAAAAATCTAAGTATGGCATGGATTGACTACAAAAAAGCATTTGAAAGAATCCCACATTCATGGATAAAAGAGTGCTTAAAAATTTATAAGATACACCCTACACTGACTGACTACATTATAGTAACCATGAAACAATGACAGACCACTTTGCAATTAAACCATGATAAAGGAAAGATTATTATCCCAGGGAATAAAAATTCAAATGGGGATATTCCAGGGTGACTCTCTGTCACCACTGCCATTCTGCCTTGCCATTAATCCATTAAGCTGTTTACTTAACAGCTTAGGCCATGGCTATAATTTGGCTCCTAGAAAACAACAAAGAATAATTACTTATCATCTTCTCTTTGATGATGATTTAAAACTGTATAGGCCATCAGATGAGGGACTGAAAGCAGAGCTGCATGTTGTTAAAACTTTTTCAGATGATATAAGAATGCCATTTGGTCTTGATAAATGTGCAAAAGCAACTTTTAAAGCAGGAAAACTGCAGCACCAGGAAAACATCAGTTTGAGACAAAAATGTGTTATAAAAGATTAAGCAAGAGGGATTGTATAAATACTTGGAAACCGATGAAAGATCAGCAATAAAACATGAACAAATGCAAATAAAATTCAGTAAGGAATACATTAGAAGACTTAAATTAATCCTGAGAACAGCATTGACATCTAGGAACAAGATCCAAGCTATAAATCAATTTGCTCTTCCTGCCCTAACTTACAGTTTTGGAGTGACTGGCTGGCTCCAAAAAGTGTTGGATATATTAGATATTAAAACAAGAAGGATGCTTCATGCTCACCAAATGATTTATAAAAATCAGTGTATACCAAGATTATATATTCCCCGTTCTGAAAAAGGGATGGGCCTCCTTGAAATTGATTACATGTATAGATCTGCAATCGTGGGACTCCACACATATCTACTGGCCTCACAAGAAACAAATGTGAAAGTTTTGAAACATGAGGAGAATAAATCTATGATGATTTCTCTGCTTAATTTAGCAGAAGCATTTTGACGTCAAGCAGGAATGGAAATCAAACCAGAGCTAGATAATAATCAGGCAGCAACTGAATGTGCCAAAAAACAAAAGAAAGAATATAAGGTGAAGGGCCAGATGAGAAGGCAAGAAATGTGGAAAAAACATAAATATAGTTGCAAGTATAGAAAACTTCTGGAAGAACCTCATGTTGATCAGGAACAAATATAGGAATGGTTAAGGAGAGGTGAATTCAAACCAAGAAATGAAAGGTTAATACTGGCACTATGTACACGCTGGTTTACAAAGTCCATTGAACATGTGAGAGAAACAGACAAATGTAGGTTTTGTAAAACCGAATTGGAAACAGTCTCACACCGTGTTGCTGGTTGCAACACACTAATGGCAGAAGGACTGTATACTGAAAGACATAATAATGTGACGAGACTGTTGCACTGGGGGGGTTCCTGTCAGCATCTCGAACGCTGACAATATTGAATGCGATATTGTCAATGCGAGAATGCCGAAAGTGCAAAACATTGAACGGGTAAACGGAAATCTCCGTAAGGGGAGAGTTCCGTTTACTGCAATGTAGTGCAGTCTCGGAGTTGGTATATTTAAGTAGCGGGGGTGTGGGGGGTGCAGGGTGGCTTGCCCCCCTGCCTACACCCTTTAGGGTTTTTTTTTTTTTGTTTTTTTATATCGGCATTCGAAAATTTAATAGTTCGATCATTTCAGTTCAATATTTTGTGATTCAAACTATTACATTTTTGAAATGCTGATATAGACCCAAACTGGGGATTCTGCAAACATTACGGTATCGAAGTGGCTGAAAAACAATGGAAACATGAGCCACAAAGCATCATAGAAAATAATAAACTTTACATCATATGGGATCACCCATTACCAACAGTCCAAAAGACAGATGCTAGAAACCCAGATATAGTAGTCCAAGAAAAGAAAACAAAAGTAACATTGATCATTGAAATCGCGACACCTAGTGACTACAGTGTCTTGTGTACAGAGAGACACAAAGTCATAAAATACCAGGATCCGCAGGCAGAAACAAGAGCAATGTGGAAGAAAGATACCCAGACAGTTCCAATAGTAGTAGGAACAACAGGTCTTACAAAAAAGAATCTACAATCATATTTAGATATGTTACCAGTCCATGTAACCCAGTATGAATTGCAGGAGTCATTACTGGGCACATTGCAGGTGTACTACAGTGTCTTGTGTACAGAGAGACACAAAGTCATAAAATACCAGGATCCGCAGGCAGAAACAAGAGCAATGTGAAAGAACTATACCCAGACAGTTCCAATAGTAGTAGGAACAACAGGTCTTACAAAAAAGAATTTAGAATCGTATTTAGATATGTTACCAGTCCATGTAACCCAGTACGAATTGCAGGAGTCATTACTGGGCACATTGCAGGTGCTGCGAAGACCACCTTTGGCTGACCTCAAAGATTGAAACAATACTAATTTCATGAACTTTAATCGCACTTTGACTTACGAATGGGGTCCATTCCTGTCATAGTATTAGAAACCCAAAAGATTTGCAGAAATTAGAAAAAAGTATATTTTCTCTTCCCCATCCAGTTAGCCAGGTTGCACTTAAAAAGGTTTAATGAGGTACTCTGCTTGACATGGATAGGAAGTCTATTCCACAAAAGAAAGACTTGTCTCTGGGACACAAAATCTGTCCCACCAACAAGTCCTATTGATGTTACAGACTAGGTTGAGTTCTCACATGCAGGTTACTCAAATGTAGCTTGACTTGGGGATATGCAGCAGTCCCATAAGGGCAGGGACTGAGACTGCTTTGTATGCCAGACAGAGGTCACCTCTGAGAAGACTGAATAGAAGGACAGGGCTTTTAGCCTTTTTGTGTAGGATAGATGTTTGAGGCCCTGGATTCTCTAGGTGAGGAATCTCTGTGATCTCTCCAGCTGCTGCATGTGCTTTGTAAGGTACATGCCAAAAGGGGCATTGTATTCAATAATCAGTCTTATAAGGGAAGAATACATGGATTTTATGACCACCTTGTCCCTGGATGAGATACCCTTACTAATGAGATTGGCCATGTAGAAAGCTTTGCATACAATGGAGGCAATATGGTGGTCAATGGTTTGCTATCACCCTGGGTTCCCAAGTCCCTCGCAACTGATTGTGTGCTTACTGCCTTATCATCAATGTGATAATTTGTGGGGACGTCATTCTCCCCAAAAGGGTTGATGATGCATTTTTTGGCATTCAGTCTGAGGCCATGTTTCTGGCACCAGTCATTTGCTTGGGTGAGTCCCTCTTGGGGGATGCCCACATCACTAGGGGATCAGTCATCTGCAAGCGTGGTCAACCATAGCCCACAAGATTTGGCCTGCACCTCCGAGAAGTATATCCCAAACCTGGCCAAACCCCAAGACCGATCCCTGGGGTACACCATTTGTTATGGGTCTACTACTTGAGGGGGCTTCCCCTATTTTGACTAGATGGGTTCTATCAGTGAGCCAGTTTGCTACCCATCTGGTAATATATGGATTGATGCCTATTTGAAAGAGTTTATCTATTATCCCTGAGTGGGGAATAGTATTGACGGCATTAGCCCGGTCAAGGTAGGTGGTGTGCACCGTATTCCCCCCTAGTCTATGACCTTAGTGACTGTCTCAAAGAAGTCGACCAAATTTGAGAGGCATGACCTCTGCTTAACAAAACCAAACTGTGTGGGATCAAGTGCCTGAACGTTTCCAATGTCCTTGTTAATTAGGTCCATGATAATTCACTCCATGGCCTTGCAGATAAGGCTAGTTAGTCTGATGGGTCTATAATTTCCTGGATTGTTGGACACTCCACCTTTGTGCAAATGGATGACAGTAGCTGTCCTCCAATTGGCTGGGATGAAGCTGGTACTCAGGCTTTGGTTGAATAGGGTGCCTAATGGTGTTGCAAGTTCCTGCCTGAGATCATGCAGGATGCAGACTGGGATGTTATCGCTTCCCATGAAGGTTGCATTTTTTGCCTTTGATTGGGCAGTGAAGATTTGCTCCCTAGAGATAAGGGGAGGGGGGCAGGTATATGACAGTCTGCAGGGATATTGCTTTTACTCAAAGGGATGATAAAGCATTTTTTTTGCTTTGAATATGAGTCCACTAATCATTGGTTTGTGTAAGACCCTCTTGAAGTATATTGACATCATTTGGAGATTCAATGATTGCACCTAATTTGCAGTAATTATCAAACTTAGTCCATCACAGCCACTCTGCTTTGGCTTGAGCTTCTGAGAAGTATATTCCAAACAATAGGGGGCTCAGCACTGACCCCGGTGGAACCCCACTGGTGACAAGTCTGCTGGTTGAAGTAAAGTCCCCAACTTTGACTGAGTGTGATCTGTTGGTGAGCCACTTAGCAACCCACATAATGAGATAAGGGTTGATATTCAACTGGGAGAGTTCATCAATGATGCCCAAATGTGGGATTGTGTTGAACTTTTGGCTAAGTCAAGGCAGACTGTATGTACAGATTTGCCTTTGTCTATGGCTCTGGAGACATTTTTGAAGAAGTCTGCCAGGTTTAAAAGGTATATCCCGCCTTTGACAAAAATCAAACTGTGTCGGATCAAGGGTTTGGAGATCACCTATATCCTTATTCATAAGGACCATGAAGATTCATACCATGGCCTTACAGATAAGGCTGGCTAAGCTTACAGGTCTGTAGTTCTCAGAATCTGTTGCAGTACCCCCTTTATGAAGGGGAATGATGGTTGCTGTTTTCTATTCAGCAGGGACAAAAACAATACTCAGTCTGTGGTTGAAGAGAGTACCTAATGGAGGTGATAAGTCTTGGTTTAGAACATTTAAAATGCAACCTAGGATGCCAACTGGTCCCGTAGAGGCTGTGTTTTTAGCCTTGTAGAGAGCATTAATGACTTGCTCTTTGGAGATGCAAGGTAGGGGACATGTAGTGGGAATGGTTTGTAAAATGTTTGGAGGATGGGGGGGTGAAGATTTCCCAAAACTGTCGGCTAATTGGTTAGGTATTTTCTCAGGATCAGTGTATGTGTGTAATGCCATCCGCAGCTAGTTCAGCACATGTCCGGGTCCTATCCGTTATGTTATGGATACAGCTGAAGAATGCCTTATTATTATCCATAGCTATGGTAGCAAATTTTTTTTTTGAAGTTGCCCTTAGAGGATTTAACAAGTTGTCTTATTTGTTTGTTCGCAAAAAGGAGGGTATTCTTTCAGTGCTGGCATGGGACCTCTCTTTTTTATTCTTAGACAGCAACTTTTGTATAACTTATTAATACTAGATGTCCACCAGGGAGGCTTGTTTTTTATGTGAATCTTGTATGATCCTATCAGGAACAGCTGTGTCAGTACATTTGCATAAGTGTTTGTACAGAGCATTTGTGCATCCCTTAGTATAGTTGTCAATGCCATCTTTGGGAACATGATATTGGAAATTATATATGCCATCCCTTAGGATGGTATAATTAGCTCTGGTGATTTTTTAGCCTGATTTTACCTTAGAGGGGTTCAGGTGTTATAGCTACTTCAAATGTGACTGATTTGTGATCAGATTTAACCAGTGAGGGTCCTATACTTGTGTTGGTGCAATGGTCACCCATGTTGGTGAGGACCAGGTCAAGAATATTTAAGCCTCTTGTGTGGCTGTATATTTGTTCCAGGGCATTAGTGTTAACAAAGTCCAGGAACCTTTGTGCAAGTATGTTGGTACAAGTATAAATTTCCCAGTCAATGGAGGGATAGTTAAAATTGCCCATGACTAAAGTGTTAGGTTGTAATTTGATTGACTCAAGTAGGTCCAAATAAACAGCATGGGTATCTTGATACACTGAAGGGGGCCTATAGCTAATGATGACTTTAAGGGGGTGTCTTACCCACAGTTAGTTGAACTTGGTGTAACAGAATTGAGTTTTCCTGTCTAACCAGTCTAGAGGTGTATTTATCTCTGATGAAGATATATACTCCTCCTCCTTTGGCTCTCACATGTTCATTTTGTTGTCTGAAAGTGTGAAAGACATTGTAGCCTTGCAAGGCCGGAGTACTCTCTGCAGCCCTGAACCACGTTTCTGTGACTGCACAGATGACAACACCCTCGAGGGAGAGGAGTGCTTCTAGAGAGTGCAGTTTTTTATTTAAACTCCTAGCATTTAGCAGCATAACCATTAATTCATTTGTGAGTGATATTTCACATCGGAAATTTTGTTCTTGAGACCTTGCCTAAAAAGGGCACTATGGGGGAGGCAAGTGCCTTAGCCAGTAAATGAAAGCCTAGAGGTGACAGGTGAAGACTATCTCTGGGAAAGCAGAGTGGTCCATCAACCATGTCATCGCAGGTTGACAGGAACTGGATCCCCTCAGAATGACACCAGAAACTAATCCAGTTGTTGAAGTCAATCATTTTTGTTTACATTGTGGTATCATCCTAGGTGAGGGTAGAATGCTGCTCAGGGCTACGGACATACTGCCTGGGACACATATTCATAGAGCTCAGTCATGTCTCTCTTCATATAGTCCAGTGAGATACGTCTTGAGTCATTCACACCAACATGAAGAATGATGGACTCCTAAAGGTACTTGTTGACATATTTGAGTGCATGTGTGATATGATGGATCCTGGCACCCAATAGACAGCTGACTGTGACCTTCTCCTTATCCAGCCTGGTGAGTGAGACATCTGTGTGTCTCATAATGGAGTCACCTGTGATTAAAACATTTGGTTTAGATATGCTTTGGCTTAGGGGCATATTTGGTGAGATTGGTGCTTGTGTTTTATGTGCATTGAGTGCTATAGGTGCTGTATTAGGTGTAGTGTGTTTGTGTTTGGGAGGTCTCTGGTATTTAGGTAGGTTTCTGGTGAGTACCTCTGCGTATGATGGTTTATGTGTTGAGTAAATGGTTTTCGTAGGAGGTGTAGAATGTGAGCTGACAGCCTGCTCAGTGTTACTGTTCTGTGCATGAGAAAGCAAGGATTACAGATTCATAGTACAGCTGCATCACTCACAAATTGTACTTGGGTGATTTAGGAGTACAGGGTTGTCAGTGTACACGAGGCCATTGTTACACTGCCTCAGGACAGCCAAGTCAATCAGGCTCATCAACCACAGCCTAAGTACAGGCTTCATTCCAGCAGAGTGGAGAAGTGCCATTGTCATCCCCTTGCACAAATGTGCTGCCACTACTGACCCTGAAAACTATAGTCCCATTAGCTTGACAAGTCTGATCTGTAAAGCCATGGAGCGTATTGTTATGGATCTCATAAACAAGAACACAGGCAATCTCCAAGCACTTGGCCTCACCAAGTCGGATTCGACAAGGGCAGATCTTGCCTGTTGAACCTGGTTAACTTCTTTGAGAATGTCACCAAGGCTCCGGATGAGGGAAAGTCAGTACATACAACTTACCTTGACTTGGCCAATGGTTTTGACATAATCCCCCACTTGGGCACCATTGAAAAGCTAACACAATTTGACATAAATCCCTATCTTATCAGCTGGGTGGCCAATTGCCTCATTGAGAGGACCCACAAGGTCAAAATATGTGTCTCCACCTCTGATAGCAGACCTGTCACTAGGGGAGTTCCTCTGGGATCTGTCCTGGGACCCCTTACTGTTTGACATCTACTTCTCAGAAGTCCAGGCAAAAGACAAAATGCCTGTAGCTAACCAAGTTTGTGGATGACTGTAAGTTGGGTGCTGTCATTGACTCCCCAAATAATGCTAACATACTGTAAGAGGGTCTCACAGTAACTAATGACTGGTGTCAAAGTCATGGCCTCAAGTTAAATGCAAAAAAATGTATCACTATACCATTTGGCAAAAACACAGCCCCTACTGATTACCACATCAACAGCAACCCCCTAAGTACACAACCTGTGGTGAGAGACCTAGGTACTCAAGTTGACAACAATCTCACATTTGACCATCATTGGCGGCAGTGGTCAGAAAAACCTTTTACTTGGTTCATTTCATATGTAAAGGGATTGCATCTAGAAAAAAGAAGGTTATTACCTCTCTATACTCCTCTTTCATTAGACCAATAATTTAGTATAACACCCTGTACGGTATGTACCTCTCCAAAAATCTGCACCAACTGGAAAGGCCACAGAAATACCTCACAAAGAGAATCCATGGCCTCCAACACCTGTCTTATGCGGACAGGCTCAAATCACTGTCACTCTGCTTAGTATCATACAGATTACTCAGGGCTGATCTGTGTCTCACCTACAAGGCAATCTCAGACTCTGCCCTACTAGAGAAGTCCAATATCTGCAAGTCTAACTCCTTGCGCATTTCCTGCTCGAAAGGCTGATTCTAATATGCAACATCAAGAAAACCCATTGGACAGACAGATTTGTCTCACAGAGGCTGCCCCGTCTCTGGAATAGACTTCCCATACATGTCAAACAGAGTACCTTGCTGGCCCTCTTCAAGTGCAACTTTGATGAGTGGATGGGAAACCACAAATTTGTTCCACCTGTGTCCCTCACTGACAGGGCAGACAACTGCTGACAGAGGTTTCTTTTTTGGGGATAAACTCTTGGCTAGGCTTGTAAGGGCCCCAGGGCCATTAGCCTAGTAATCTGCTATTATCCTATGATCCAATGGTAGGAGAAATGGAGGAAAAACTGATAATCCATAATGCTATGTTAACAACCTGTTTTCACAGTGGGGAGAGAAAATGGTGGGGTGTACTATAACTGGGTGCTCTAAATGGGGTCTATACTAATATGTATAAAGGGTCTATACCAGTGGGGGCTCTCTAAATGGTATGAGGCTATTGTAGATTTAGTGGTTTTGGGACTGTTTAAGGAGCAAAAGTGCAGCTGAGGTGCTCTCTGAGCAGCTAAGCACAATTTAAGGATTCTTGGACAGATCACAGGCAGATACTACGCGAAAATGTATCTACTGAAGTTTTTGCATCTATAACCAGCAATAGTTACTCTCACTGCATGGTAGTATGAGATGGCGCATGGAGGTGCACTACATGTAAACAGATGAATACAACAGAGTAGTGGCTGGTCACCTAAGTCTGTGCAGCTATGTTAAAACAGGGAGCAAACTGAATTAAACAATTTAACCAATTCAAAAAGATCAAAACTGATCCCTGTGTCAGAAACCTTCAATCGGATGAGTCCTAACTGCACTCTCCTGCCACAAGGGTGCAGGGGGACCCTCTCCAACAAAAGATAGCCTGGCTTCGTGCTCAATTTAATAGATAGAATCAGATTCATCGGGTCTAAATCTAGTCTATGCAACAGCAGACAAAAAGTGGTACAAATCAGCAAAAACAGTTTTAAAAAATCAGCAATATAACAAAAATACAGTTTAAAGCTGCAAAATGCAGTATAAAATTGCACTTAATCGTTAGCAGAATGCAATAGACTCCTTGGACTGCACAGACGAATACAGCAGAGCTCTGGCTGGTCGCCTAACTCTGTGCAGCTGTGTTAAAACAGTGAGCAAACTGAATTAAACAATTTAACCAAAAAAAAAAATCAAAACAGAGCCCTGTGTCAGCAACCTTCAATCAAAAGATTCCAAATTGCACTCTCCTGCCACAAGGGTGCAGTTAGGGCCCTCTTCAACAAAAGATATCCTGGTTTGGTGTTCAATTTAACAAACTGAACCAGATTCAGCAGCTCTAAATCTAGTCTATGCTACAGCAGACAAAAAGTGCAACGAATCAGCAAGAACATTTTTAAAAAATCAGCACTATAGCTGAAGAAAAGTACTTCACAGACATTATCAGAAATTCTTATGATTATAAACCTGCGGCTATGTCTGTATTTTGGTTGCCACCATAATACATGCACAAAATACATTCATGAAATGCACAAGTCTCTCCATTCTGCCAAATATGAATATCCTTATTCATGCTTCTGATATTTTACTGTTTGAAATGGCAGTACCCTTCTAAGAACAGCACTTCTCATGCAGTAACTATTCTATGAGCATTACAAGATGCCCACTCTTCCAGTTGTCAGCTTTCGGACAACTGCAATATATAAAACCTACTCCCCCTGGACATGGTATGCAACCCTTTCCTTTAACGAACTGCATGCTACACTTCTTCATGCTTAGCACTACTTTTTCAGTGAAGTATGTAGGGCAAACTTTGTTTCACTGAGCTGCTAGCTATATTTCTGATCTACCCCCATAATGAATGACTTACTGCACTGATTTCTTTAACTTGCAATTTAATGTAAGAAATAAAAATAATTCCCTTACGCTCATAACAGACATTACCTTTGCTTGTTGTAGGCACTTTCAAATGTGATGTTTTTCTCCATGGTGTCATTCAATAGCCATGGTTTTTGAGCAGCATAGGCCACTGATCCTCGCACCTGACTGAATAATACAGAACAAGATAAAGGAACCATATTAAAGTCAGAGGTAATGTTCAACTAGTTATTATCATTTCATTTACAGCTGTGATTTTTTTTAAATATTTAGTAATATACCATATGCTTACCAACATTACCTGCAAAGAAATTCTGTGTATGTTTGTATGTGAAGAAAAAACTACTAATCTGTGCTCATTACTTGTTCTCATATATAATATTTGTGCTAACTATAGGATACAAGCCCTCTTTGTATAGATATTAGACATACAGCAGTGTTTTATGTAGTTAGTAAAATATATATATTTCATTCAGAAAAAAGAAGTTATGTCTTACCATAATGTTCCATCTGTGTTGTTGATCTTTGTTCATTAATTACTGATGGGTTTATCAGTTCCATCCTCAGAACTGAGCCGGCCTTATATCAAGCTCGCATCAGCCAAAAACTCTCAAGCCAAGATCCTACCCAGAATGCTCTGCTCCCTGTTACCTCAGATCAAGTTTGCAAGTTGATAGACAAAAGTAGAGGCTACCACTGGTCATAACAGACCTATAATAAAGGAGTATATGCGATCAACCAGGAACCTCTGGAGGGGGACAGAGGGTGGGGAGTAATGAATGAACAAAGATCAACAACACAGATGGAACGTTATGGTAAGACATAACTTCTTTAGCTGTCGTTAATCTTCGCTCAATCCTTACTGATGGGACAGAGTCCCCAGCTACCTGTATCCCAGGGTGGCCCTCATGGAAGGACATTTCTGAGCACCATGGAGCCAAAAGAAGCTCTATCTCTGGAGGCCAAATCCAATTTGTAATGAAGGATAAAAGTATGAGGTTTGGCCCAAGTCGCAGCTGAGCAAATATCATTGAGGGAAGCCCTAGCATGGAAAACTGCTGAAGTTGCCATAGACCTTGTAGAATGTGCTTCCACTCTGTGAGACAAGTTGATATTGTTCTTGTTGTAGATAAAGGTAATGCAATTTCTCAACCATGACGCCAAAGTAACTTTTGAGACAGAATGACCTAGTCTGGGGCCAGAAATAGTTGGTCTGATTTATGGGTAGATTTGGTTCTGTCCAGATAGAATCGTATTTGCCTGTGAACATCCAGGGAGTGCAAGCAATACTCTCCCTTGTTAGAATGATTAGGAAAAAATACTGGAAGGTCAATAGACTGGTTCATAGACTGCTCTGACACCAATTTTGTTAAAAAGGAAGCATTAGTTCTTAGTGATACTCTATCCTTATGGAAGATAAGGTAGGGATGTTTGATGCATAACGCTTGAAGTTCTGTCAACCGCCTGGCTGATGTGATTGCAACCTGAAACAAAGTTTTCCAAGAGAGATACTTTAAATCACATGAAGACGCAGGTTCAAAGGGGGAAGCTGTTAGGGTTTGTAGGACCAAGGCCAAATCCCAAGGTTGTACTGGTTCTCTATAGGGAGGTTTTAGGTGAAGAACCCCCTTCAAGAATGTTTTACAGAGTCTATGTAACATGAGTGAAAAGTCCTGAAAGCCAATGTGGAAATTTGAAATGGCAGCTAAATGAACACGAATAGTAGAGGCAGATACCCCAGAGTGGAAAAGATGTGATAAGTAATACAGAACCACCGAAACTGGGGCTGACAAGGGGTCTAATTGTTTATTCACTGCCCACAGAGAAAACCTGTTCCATTTACTGAGATAGATTAGTCTGGTGGATGATTTATAAGATGCAATAAGAATACTGTGCACCAGGGATGAGAGGTTATCCTGCCTGGCAATCATTAGAAGTGGAGAAACCAACCTGTCAGCTTCAGGATTGTTAGATTGGGGTAAGTCAGACCCTTCAGATGGAAGATCAATGGTAAGGATGGATTGAGGATCCATGGTCGATCTAGTAGGTGAGGCCAGAGGAAGGGGAACCAGACTTGTCGAGGCCAATATGGAGCAATGAGGATCACTTTGCTTTTCAACTGCCATGCTTTCTTCAGAAATTGGGAGATAAGGGGCAGAGGAGGATAAGCATAAAGTAGACCCGAGGGCCAAGTGTGGACTAGAGCATCTCTCTATGACTGTCCCCAAGGGGGGATCAGGGCAAAATAGTTGCTGCACTTATAGTTGGTTGGGGAGGCGAATAGGTCGCAGCAAGGTTGGCCCTAGCGGTTGAACATTTTTGCCACTATCACAGGGTTGAGGGACCACTCATGAGGTTGTAAAATGCACATGCTCAACTTGTCTGCTATCATGTTGGAGCTCCCAGGAATGTGCGATACAACTAGAAAGCGGTTGGAAGCTATCACCCATTGCCATATTCTCAAGGCCTCTCGGCATAACGGATAAGATCTGGTGCTCCTTTGCCTGTTGATGTACCAGACCACTGACATGTTGTCTGACTGGATTGCAATAGTACCTGACGGAAGGATGGAATGGAATGCTTGCAACTCTAGTAGCACCACCCTCAGTTCCAGGGCACTGATATGCAAAAGGGCCTCTGTCTCCGACCATGTGCCTTGGACTGAGTTTCCCTGACATAACCCCCCACCCCATCAGGGAGGTATACGTGGTCACTGTGGCTTTCGGTTGATGGGGGCTGAAGGGGCGAGACCATTGTTGGGAGTTTCGAGATGTCCACCAGAGCAAATCTTGCTTGCATCTCTGAGTTACACTTATCTGAAAAGACAAGGAGTGTTGCAGAGAGTACCACTGAGTGAGAAGCAACCACTGGAGGAGACTCATGTGGAAGCTGGCCAGAGAACAATGGTGATAGAGGCTGCCATTGACCCCAAGAGTTGGAGTATGGACCGAGAGGAAGATTTGTGGTAACAGAGCAGTGGCTGAACCTGTTGTCTTATTCTTTGAAGTCTGTGATTCGGAAGAGATGCTGTGCAATTCCTCATGTCAAACAGTACCCCGATGAATTCTAAAGACTGTGCTGGGGTCATGCTGGACTTCTCCCAGTTTATAGTGATTCCCAGGTGTTGTGCTGTGAGGAGAGTGTAGTCTAGGGCTTCTTCCAGTAGGCGCTTGGCGGGGGCTGTGAGGAGCCAGTCATCTAGATATGGAAATGCCTGGAATCCTTGAAGTCGCAGGTGAGCGATGACCACTGCCATGCATTTGGTGAACACTCTGGCGGCTGTAGAGAGACCAAAGAGCAGTGCTTAAAATGGGTGTGATTGGCTTCTATGTGGAAGCGGAAGTATCTTCTTGAGTGCTTGTCCATTTTTATATGGTAACACGCATCTTGAAGATCTACAGAGCACATCCAATCATCTTCTTCCAAAAAAGGAAGGATAGACTGAACCGTGACCATCCGGAATTTCTCTGTTTTTACAAATTTGTTCAGAGTGCTGAGATCCAGAATTGGCCTCCAGTCCCCTGTCTTTTTTTGGCAGCAAAAAGAACCTTGAGTAAAAACCAGATCCTATCTGGTATGGGGGGATCGTTTGGATGGCTCTTTTTTGTAGCAGCTTTCGGATTTCATATGCTGCTCTTCCATTTAACTGAGAGGAACATCGAGTAAGTCTCTGGATGAGGTTGGCAGAGATGAGAGGGGATGCGATAGCCTCTGGATATTATCCGTTGTACCCAAGAGTCAGTGGCTATGTTTCACCAGGCAGTGGAGTACAAGGAAAAATGACCCCCGACCACTTCCATAGGTGAGCAGTCAGGCAATGCTTCAGGAGCGCTGAAAGGGTTGGCCAGAGAAAGAATCTCTGGAACCCCAGTTCCGCGGACATCCTCTGCCCCAAAATGGGCATCTTCCATTGGGAGTTTCCCCCTCTGCCTCTAGGGGAGAACTCGGTACGTGCATCATGGAAATAGCCCTGTGATTTCCTGTGCCACATCTTCCTGCTCCTCTGATTTCTGGAGTAGAATCGTTGAGGAGTGGAGTGACACCAATGGAAGATAGGGTCTTGCCATCTTGTTTGCACCTTGCATGCATATCTTTAACTTTAGGGCCAAACAAAGAAGCAGCCTCGATAGGGGTGTTCATAAAGGAAGCCTTAAAGGACTCCACAAAGTCACAAAGATGCATCTAGGCATGTCGTCTTGTGACTATACCTGTGCCTATCGCTCTAGCCGCTCCTTCCATTGTGTGTGAAATAAGACGCAGGGAAGAATTGGATATGGATTCTAAGGTTGCTGTCCGAGAAGCTATGTTGTCACGGACCTCATCAGAAACAGCTCCTGCTAAGGTTTTAGAGAGTTGGTTAATAAGATCCCTTTGGAGCCTTGTAAAGTGTGCCATATAGTTCAAGGACCTTACGGCAAAGGTCGATGAAGCAAACACACACTTCCCAAGTCTGTCTATCGCCTGGGACTCCTTGTTGGGCGGATGGACATTCTGGCTCTCTTCTGCTAAGTCTTTCCTGGTTGCAGCCACCACCACCATGGCATCTACTGGACGACCTTTTGACCAATGGAGATGCTCAGCTGGGGGAGATAAGATCTCGTCAGGCCTCTGCAGTATAGCTTCCAGGGTGTCAGGAGCCTTCCATGCCCACTGGATGATGAGCTGCACAAGATCATCAGCCAGCGTGGTAAACCAGGAGGTAGGGGGCCGGGCATGAAAAGCCTGCAGGAATATGGATTCCTCTGATGAAGGATTAGAGGACTTCCAGTCACCCCTCTGTCTAAGGAGCTCGAGGATGTCACCAAAGGACACCTCATCAGAGGGTGACCATGGGGACCCTTCCCCATCATCAAAGTCCATATTTTCAGTCAAAGACTCCTCAGTGGAGTCCATGTACTTCCTCTTGCACGAAGCCTTGCAAGGTACTTCTCCAGTGGGGAGTTCTGGGGAAGACTGCAAAGGGGGGGTCTCCTGAGGGGGAGAAACCTGAGGCCCTTGTGCCCGGTGCTTGAGGCTTGTGGTAGTTGCGGCACAGAGTTGGGAGAGGACTCCAACATGGGGGTGGTTTGCCAGCGGAGGCAAGCGCCCTCTCCATGGCCTGGAAGGCCAGCCCGCCCAAACAGGGATGGGAGCCCGGAACCGAGCACGACAACCTTGGAACCAGGGTCACACCCAACTCTGACAAGCCGACCCCCAGACCAGGAGTCTCAAGAGGGCTGTGAACCGTAAGAGAGGGAGGATTCCTGGAGGGTGCCAAAGAAAAAAATCAGCCTGGACCCAAGAATGCCTTTCCCCACGGCCTAGCCACTAGACTGAGAAGAGCCCGATGCCCATTGCACCGAGGGTCACAAGGATGACTCCGGCTCCAAAATGAGGTCCACTATTGACGGAGGAAGGGGCTTCGATGCTTGGATGGAAGTGTATGTTGGAGTTTGAGAAGAAATACGCTCACCTGAAGGAGAGAATGTAGGTTTAGATGATTGAGAAAGACCCCTGGCCACAAGCAACTGGTCAACAAGCCACAACACATCTTGCTCAGAGGGGCTCCTGGTCGACCTCATAGAGAAACCTGAAGGTGATTCTGGCCTTTTGAGAAAAGGACTATATTGGCTACTAACAAACGGATCCAAAGAAGGCGAGTACTTGGTCCTTGCTAGTTCGAGTGGTGCAGAGCCTGGAACCGAGGATGTCTGCACTGAGGAAAATGGTGTCATGGTAGTCTGCACCGATGAAGGCAGTACCATAGAAGTCGAAGGTGTCTGCACCATAAAGGCAAGTATCTGCACCGATGAGTACAGTACCGTCGAGGAAGGTGTCTGCACCTGTAATAATGACAGTGCCGAAAAGCTCTGCACCAAAGAGCATGTCAGTGCCGAAGGTGTCTGCACCATGGAGGACAGTACTGTCAAACTTGGGGCTGAAGGGGATTGCACCAACTGTGCTGAAGGAGACTGTACCTGCAGGGATGGTGCCGGTAAAGGCTGTGATGAAACTGTCGGAGTCATAAGTGTCTGCACCGGGAACTCTGGTGCCAGTGGCGATAAAGAGGACATATCTCGAGCAAGAATTAACTGAGGCAGTGACGTGCCTGGAGCCGAAAGGGTCATAGGTGGCAGCACCAGACTAGCAATTTTCACTTTCTTATGAGTCGACTCCCTGCGATCTCCAGACCTCAAGGAAGAAGAAAAAGAATGCCTCTTACAGGGTTTAGCAGGAAGGGGTGAGTCCTCCGACCCAGAGACAGCCTCACAGAAAGGAGATTTTGAGGAGACCTTTCAGGATTAACTTGTTCTTTCTTTCATTGTCCTGATCGAAACATTTCTACAAATCCCACATGGGGGATCCACAGTAAGGTGGGAGACATTCAAGCAATAGACACATAAATCATGGCCATCGGAAAGTGGTTACTTACGGCCGCAATCCTTACACGGTTTGAAACCAACACTCCTTTTCTTGTCCGACATAATGATGTGGAGAAGAACGACAGTACCAGAGAGTTAAGAAGGCTTCCCAGAAGGGTAAGAAGAGAAAGAGAAGGAAGAATTACCAACAATGGTATTGAAGAATTACCTCAAAGGTAAGAAAAAGGAGAGAGTCTTAAAGATACGACAGGGTAGGAATATAGTAAAAGAAACTGACTGGAAAACTTTTAAAGTACTAACAGTATATAAACTTTCAAAAAATGATTCACTTAGCTGAGAGAGAGTGACTTGACATGGCTGTACAGCAATGTGGCAAACGAGATCTGAGGTAACAGGGAGCAGGGCATTCTGAGTAGGATCTTGGCTCGAGAGTTTTTGGCTGACGTGAGCTTGATATAAGGCCGACTAGGTTCCGAGGACAGAACTAATAACCCATCAGTAAGGAATGAACAAAGATTAACAACATCAGATTTAATGTTATGTTATTATGTTATTTCATATATTTTTCAACCAAATGTCATGGTTTAGAACAACACTTTGAAGTCAGTATCAACAACTTATTCCTCTTGGGCAATGATTTTGCAAAAATAGTGTTCCTCCAAATAAAAAAGACTTGAGCCCATATCCCGCACTCTATAATTTGTCTCCCTCTTTCTCAACTTACATTTACCATGCTAAAAGTCCAAAAGACCACATCACATTAAAATAAATGACATTAAATGTTACTTTTTGAACAAAGTACCATTTTAAGTGAAATTGCTAAATGCTTTTGATCAGTCATGAGCCGATAGCTCATGCTTGCAAAATAAACCAACTTTTCTAGTTGAGTATGGTGTCATTTAAAAAATGAAACTAATTGCTAAAAAGAATTTTAATAAACTATTTTTTAGAAAATAATGTTTTAAGTTTGTGACAGTATTTGAAATAATCAAAAATATATACAATTGCAAGTCATGCAATGAAAGTACTATGGGAGATATGTAAATGACCATAAACATTTTCCATTTCACTGACTTTTGAATGCATAATAATCCACAATTTTTTTATTAATGCATTCTGGTCAATGAAGCTGTAGCTGCAAGCATGACATGTTTTGCCTTTTCTTGGGTCCATCAGTATAGTAAATGTTCATCAAGACATCAAGAATGAAAGTAGTTGATACGATTATAATAATTCTCTGCCTTTTATAGCACTTCTTAATATGTGCTACACATGTTGGCAGGCTCTTATAATCTGAGTTAAAATGGTGAAGTAAACGCAAGTATGTTAATTTTCAATCAGTGCTCATTAAAGAAAAGAAACACTAATATTCTTAATATGCTTTAAGATTTCCAGTTTCATCACATACCTTATATTTTGTGAGTTACTGGGTAACAAAATTTCTATTTTAAGGGTATTTGTGCTGACTGACTGGACTTCCTGGATTTAAGAAGAATATGGGAAGGTAAATTATGATGCAACATTCAAAAGGCCTTATTCTGTATATGATATAAGGCACATATTGAGCCAAACACGTACATTTTCATTTCAATTAAGTGTATTTTATGTAGCAGTTCTTCACCCTTTTCCTTATAGAAGCTGAACTACATGGAATGGTGAAATTAAGTTTCTTAGGTATTTTGGACATGTCATATGGCATTAAACAATAAGGTAAGATGACCTTTATAGTAAACAAAACATAAAGTAATATAAACATTTTGCCTTTTTATTCAGATGTAGAGTAGATAAGAAAATATGAGATATAAAAGAAGATATTCACTAGGAGAATATTTTAGTGGTCATCTTCTTTCTTAGACTACTGTGACTAACATTTGTGGGCATACGTAGCTATTTAGCATCACCAAAGAATGTCCTTATGGAGGTTTCAGCCCAGGAAACATCATAACTGTTTTTTTTGTTTTGTTTTACTAGAAGAGAAAGTTAATATTCCTATGAGATGGTTAGGAGTAGTATCCCAGAACAGTATGGCATGCTCTCATCTAGTAAGGAGAAAGCATACTCATTAAAGAATAAACAGGGAAAAGCTTCATACACTAGGTTTAGCAGAAACAAAATGGAAACTTGGTGACTCAGCTAAACTTAAATGTAAAAAGTTACACAGTGTATTTATAGGTTCATAGGTGTTTACTAGGCTAATGACCACAAGGGTCGCCATGCATCCCAAATCCCTGACAAGTTCTGATACCCTTGATAAGTGCAAGCATGGGCATGGGAGCTGAACCTTTTACAGGTTACTTCTGTCCATTAGAGACATGGGTGCCAAATCAGGGATGAATTTCTGGTTTCCCATCCAATTGTCCAAGTTGCACTTGAATTGGGTTATGGAGGAATTCTGTTTCACATGGCTGGGGAGCCTGTTCCATAGATGGGGTAGTCTCTGGGATACATACCTATTTCTCCAGCAGATCCTTTTAATATCACAGGCAAGGTCTTTAGAATGGGTTCTCTGGTGCTGCTTGTTTTGTGGATATGCAGGAGGTCCATCAGAGTGGGGTCTGACAATGCCCTGTAGGCCTGGCATAGATCTCCCCTCAAAAGCCTGTAGGAGACAGAATACAGGGATAGGGCCTTGAGGCAGTCTGCATGGGACATATTACTTAAGCCCTGTATTTGTTTAGTGAGGAACCTCTGTGGGCGTTCCAATTGTTGGATATGTCTGGTTAGGTAGATACAAACAGTGGCATTGTATTCAATGATAGGTCTGATGAATGACGAATACAGTGGAACAATAACTTCCTTGGACTTAGATGTCATACCTTTGTTTATAAGTTGCGCAACATAGAATGATTTCCTCACCACTGTAGACACATGATGATCAAAGGATAGATTACTATCTATGTGTGTCCCCAAGTCCCTGACTACTGGGTCAACTCTAAGGGGTGAGTTGTCAACATGACAGTTACCAGGGATGGATGTCTTCCCAAAGGATACTATTATGCATTTATTAGCATTTAGTTTTAGTCCATGGCTCTGACACCAGTTGTTTGTTTGTGTCTGCCCCTCCTAGAGAACATTTGTGTCAGTGTGAGATTCAATGACAGATCTTAATTTGCAATCATCTGCAAATTTAGTCCCTGAGGGACTCCACTTGTGACTGGCCTCTTTGTAGAGGTGGACTCCCCAATTCTAACTTCCTGGGTCCTGTCTGTGAGCCATTTGGTTATGCACCAGGTGACATATGGGTTTGCAGCCAACCTCTTGAGTTTGTCAACAATACCAGAGTGGGGTATTGTGTCAAATGCCTTGGCTAGGATGGGGATAGGTAAAAAGATGGTCTGCTGTAAAGACTTAGAGAGTTATTAGTGTACATTTAGAAATACAGTAAACATCAGACAAGATAAGTAATAAACAGATAACACTGGATGAAGTGAGAATCCAAGCTCATAACAAAGATGTTCTGGATTTCTTTAGAACTTTTTTTTTACAACATGGGAACCCTTATTATCAAAAGGGATCTCTTGCATTAACTGCTGGAGATTTCACTCTCATGTCATCACCAAACATAAATAAATACATAAATATGAATAATTAAATAATGAATAAATAAATAAATCAAGGTTTTCTGGTAAGGAGGAGTATTATGCTAAAGCCTATAAAGTAATGCTTAATATGATGGAGGCAGGTAAGTGTCTGTCGCAAAAAAAAAAAAAAATCCATGTCAGGGAATTAAGAGTTTAGTTTCTGCAGAAATCCAGTCAAATTTTAGCATTACTACATGAAAACCAGTTGAGATCAGCAGCAGACATATAAATTAAACAGAAGGCTATTTCTGATTATATACCAGTATCTTTTGAGGTGATAGAAGAAAACTTAGAAACCAAAAAGTCTTATAGGAAAAGGGCTTTCTATTTGAGAAATAAGAAAACCCAGTATAAATTAATAATACTTGTGAATCAAGTTACTGAGAAAAATAAACCAGATAAGGAAGAGATAGGCTTTAAAGTTGTAGGGTAAGATTAAATTTCCTTCAGGGCAGAATTAACATTACAGGAATGAAGAAACTGGAAAAAAATAGAGAAGGGAATATAAAATAAATGAATGGATGTAAAAAAAAACAACCTAAAAGCGTAGAGTAATACGTATACACAAGAAAGAACAACTAATTGTGGTAGAGTTTAGAAAAAAATGGAAATTAATTTAATTGTATATTGAAGCAAGCTCTTTAATAAAAGGTTACATGTTGAGAAGGAAAGTAACCACATGTACTGGAGATTTAAAGGCAAAGGGTAGAAGAGTTCTACAGAATGAGTGCTGAGGCATCATTTGAATATGGTACAAAATGATTTCTAGATTTAAAAGAAATTTAGTAAATTCTACTTCAACCTCTACTGACACCCAACAACATTATACCCATGTGCATGCCCATGTACATGGCTACCTATACATTGCAAAGTGTACATCCCAGTGTCCAATTATTTTTTTATTGGAGAGCATCACAGTGCTATTTGAAATTAAGTTAGTAATGTGCATTTAAAACATCATGAAACAGCAGGACCACATACTTTTCAAGACATATTTTTCAAATGAGGAGAGGATAAGTTACTTCAGGAATTTAGTGTGCACATCAATCCATTCAACAGAAAACAAACCTATACCCTTCATGAAAAATGCTACTAACATGCTAGAACAGCAGCAAACCCAACAAAAAATGAAGACCATTTGGACAAGGGTAATTTACCAAGTTATTCCTAATCAATTAAGATTCAAATATTTTAATAAAAGTGTTTACTGAACATATGGATAAAGTTATACTTAAAATAGTGAAACTGAATCAATGAATATCTGTTGGCAATAGATGTCTTTAATCAATGCATGTCATCTCTTTCTATGTAGAAAAATATTCAGGGGAGGGAATAGCATAGTAGTTGCCCAGTCTGCATTGTCATCCTTTCCTTTGAACTTTATTTATTAATTAGATTTTAAAAGGGCAGAATCTGGGAATATATTTTTCATAGGTTCATAGGTAGATACTAGGCTATTGGCCCTAGGGTCTATATAAGCCTAGCCAAAAAGGTCAACTGGCTTTCTTCACCCAAGAAAATTATTTTCCTGTACCCCTGTTGAGCAGAGCCACAGAAGTGATCCCCTGGGTGAATTTCTTATCTCCCATCCAATCATCAAGATTTTTCTTGAAGAGTGCTAATGAGGAGCTTTGTTTGATATAGATTGGTAGTTTGTTCCAGAGTATGGGAAGTCTCTGGGACAGGAATCTATCCCTCCAGCATGTTCTGTTTATTGTTGTGACAAGGTTTAGGTCCCTAGAGTGTGCAGCTTGGAGGGATTGGGATTTCTTTAAGTGGAGCATGTCCAACAGCTCTGGGTTTGACATAGCTTTGTATGTTAAGCAGAGATCACCTCTGAGTCAGCGATATCCGATGGAGTAAAGCTGGAGTTTTTTGAGACAGTCTGCGTAGGGCATCTGTTTGAGGCCGGTAATCCTCTTTGTGAGGTATTTCTGCGACCTTTTCAGTTGTTGTAGATGTCTTGTAAGGTACATACCAAAAGGAGCACTGTATTCTATAATGGGTCTATTGAGTGACGAGTGGAGGGGAACAATGACCTCTTTTTTTCCTGGGTGAGAAACCTTTTGTGATGAGGTGTGCTACATAGAAGGATTTCCTGACTACTGTGGTGATGTGACTTATCAAAGGAGAGACTACTGTCCACCTGTCTCCCAAGGTCTCTTATCACACTTTCATTGTTAAGTAGAATACTGCCTATGTGGTAGTTCATGGGTACAGAGTCTTTACCAAAAGGGAAGACAATGCACTTTTTGGCATTGAGCTTGAGGCCATGGCTTTGACACCAGGCATCTTTTTCAGTGAGGCCCTTTTGTAGGATGTCCATATCATTAGGAGTTTCAATTATGGCTCCTTGTTTGCAGTTATCTGCGAACTTCATTAGCCAAAGACCTTCTGTGTTAGCCTGTACTTCATAGAAGTAGATACCAAACAGGAGAGGACCAGGACTGAACCCTTCACTTGTCACTGGTCTGAAGTTGGATTTGGAGTGTGCTACTTTCACAGTGTGGGTTCTGTCAGTGAGCCAGTTGGCAACCCATCTTGTGACATAGGGATTTATACCTAGTTTAGTGAGTTTATCTATAATTCCAGAGTGGGGGATGGTGTCGAAAGCCTTGGCGAGATCTAGATTTTTGGGGGTAAATGCTGTATCTACTCATTTCTGCAGCTCAGGGAAATGGAGGAATATTTCAAAAAAGCAGGATTTACAGGGGGTATAAGAAGGGGATGCCCTCCTAATCCCAGGAATTGTATTACTGGTGAAAGTTTTATTAAGAAAGGTAAGACAAACATTAAGCCATTTGAAAAAGAAAGCAATGAAAGGAATATATTTACCATGTTCACTGATGGCTGTTTATTGATGGAGAAAAACATAAATGAGGAGGTAAACCCAATATTAGAGAAGTTCAGTAAATGTGGAGAAGCATCTAGTGTATAATGCAATGAATCAAAGACAACAGTATCAAATTTAGGAAAGAGTCAGGGCAGGACTAATGTAGAAAATTAAGGAAGAAGAACTTTTGGCCTATCTAGACCTTGATACATGGAATACATTAGAATCAACAACTTAAAAGAAATTGAAAACTATAAAATCAAAACTAAGCAGTCTTTTCCTAAACTCCAACCATGTTTAAGATATTAAAATAATAAATAACTGTTATCAGTCTTTATGACCACAACTATTTATACTACTATTCCACAAATGCAATATTTTGTTGATGATTTTTTCCTAGGTTTTTCCTAGATTTTTTTCTATTCTCAGCACCACTAGGCACCCTATTCAACCAAAGCCTGTGCACTGGCTTCGTCCCAACAGAATGGAGGACAGCCACTGTCATCCCTCTGCACAAAGTTGGAGCGTCCACCAACCCAGGCAATTATAGGCCAATCAGCCTAACTAGCCTGTTCTGCAAGGCCACAGAATGCATTATCATGGACTTTATAAACAAGGACATTGGCAACCTCCAACTGCTTGATCCCATACAGTTTGGTTTTGCAAAAGAGACATCATGCCTGTTAAACTTGGTCGCCTTCTTCAAAACAGTTACCAAAGCCATGGATGAGGGCAAGACAGTGCACACCGCCTGCCTTGACCTAGCCAAAGGCTTCGACACTATTCCACATTCGGGCGAAAATACTCTCCCAGTTAGGCATCATCCCATATGTTACTAGATGGGTAGCTAACTGGCTCACTGATATGACCCACTCAGTCAAAACAGAGGAAGCCACCTCTAGTAGTAGACCCGTAACAAGTGGTGTACCCCAAGGATTGGTCTTGGGGCCTCTACTGTTTGGGATATACTTTTCTGAGGTGCAAGCCAAATCCAGTGGTCTGTGGCTGACCAAGTTTGCAGATGACTACAAGCTGAGCACTGTCATAAATTCCCCAAGTGATGTGAACATCCTAAAAGAGGGCCTTAACCAAACTAATGACTGGTGCCAGAAGCATGGCCTCAAACTGAATGTCAAGAAATGCATCATTATCCCCTTTGGGGAAAATGGTGCCCCCATTAATTATCACATTAATAACGTACTAAGCACACAATCAGTCATGTGGGACTTGGGCACCCAGGTTGATAGTAACCTGACTTTTGACCACCATGTTGCCTCTGTTGTACGGAAGGTTTTCTACATGGCCCACCTCACAAGTAAGGGTATGTCATCCAAGAACAAGGAGGTCTTACATCCCTGTACTACTCCCTTATTAGACCCATTATCGAGTACAATGCCCCCTTCGGCATGCACCTTGCCAAGCACATGCAGCAGTTGGAGAGACCACAGAGGTTCCTGCCCTGTCCCTCTACTCAGTCTCATACAGACTGCTCTGAGGTGACATGTGTCTGGCATACAAGGCTGTCTCAGACTCAGCCTTGATGGAGTTGCCGCATATCTGTAAGTCAAACTCCACTCACACAACCTGCACGCAAGGTCTTAACCTGGTCTGTCACACAGAACTTCTTGGCAGGACAGATTTGTGTCCCAGCGACCCTCCATCTGTGGAATAGACTTCCTCTCCATGTCAAGCAGAGTACCTCACTAGCCCTCTTTAAGAGGAACCTGGATGACTGGATGGGAAACAGAAAATATACCCCTGGGATCCACCGATGTCCCTGCTGGACAGGGAAAACAGGTGGTGACTTTGTGGGAACATGGGTGAAATTCTTGGCTAGGCCAATAGCCTTGTATCATCCTATAAACCCATGAACAAATGTTAAGTAAATAAAATAAAATAAATAAAACAAAATAAAGAATCCAGGTATAACATGGCTAGATTACAAAAAGGAAAACATTTAACAGCATCTGACATGCATAGATAAAAGGAATGGTTAACGATGCGTACGATACACCCTACATTGATCAATTACAGTGACTGTGAAACAGTGGCAAACCACTTTGCAATTGAGCCATGACAAAAGGCAAATTATTATCACAGGTAGACCAAGCCAGTTATGACAACAGGGTACAACAAGAGAAGTGGTGGAATGCAGAAGTACAGGAAGTTACGTAAAGGAAGAGGCAGTGCTGGAAAAAGTGGGAAAAGTAAAACTGGCCAGACTACAAAGGAATATCTAACAGAGAGGATAAGAGAGCAGTTGCAATAACAAAGACTCATTAGATGGCACAAAATAAACTGTTTCTGATTGCAAGGCAAAGACAGAAAGAAAGAGAAGATAGTCATCACATACTCTTCTTACAGGATGTCAGGAACAATCTGCACTGTAGTCCACTGGACATTAACTGCGGATGGAATTAATACTTCCAGCAGCTTCTGAATGAAGAAATCCTCAAGGAAGGTGTGCTGTCCCAGACAAAGCCTACAATGAAAGAGGGAAGAAGAAGAGCCCACCATAGCAGGAGTACAAATAACAGTAAGAGAAATGAATTTAGGAAATGCAGCAAGGTCAGATGAGGTCCTAATACCCCCCAGCCAATCCTGATATTCACTGTGTATATAATGCATGTATTTATTGCATTTTCTCACTCATGATGTATGCAATGTCATCTATCTATTGTGTTTACCCCTGGGATGAGAATGAACTAGGTCAATGGGATCATTGCTTTACCCTGGTTAAAAAAAAAAAAAAAAATGTTGCATGCTTGAGGCAGATGCCTGGGATACATCTACTGTGTCCCCTATAGGGTTCTCTAGGGTCTTTGTGACAAGGATTGTCAATGCTACACATACCTTAGTGCCCGTAGGAATGGGCATTTCAGACATCCCATGAGCTTGCATTTGAGGGTGACACATATATACCAGATACTGTCTGGTACCAGTCCATATAATAGTGATCTTCTATTTCCATGTTTTGATTCAGGATACTCAGGTCCTTCAGTAACGCAGAGAGACTGGTGCTGTGGATACTGACTGAGAGACCACCTCAAATGTATAGGTCTCTGATAATGCTGCTGCTATCCCTTGCACATTAGCACAGTCTCAGTTTTGCTTCGCCACAATTTTATGCTGTACCACCACACTCATGATAGGAACTTGTTGTTTGACTGCTATACATTTTTGAATCATTCCACCATGTTTTTTACTCTCATATGCATTTACCATTACTCTCATTATTGTAACGTTGCTCATTTTCATCCCATTATATCTTCATTTGCATATAGTGCAGACACAGTATTTTGCAGCCTTGTGCAATCTTGATAACTATATCTCTGAATTGCCCCCAAGCTGAGCACTACCTATACTACCTATTGTCATACAATTTTGTTATGCATTGCGTATTTGCATTCTGAATCACAGGGTTAATTTGCCCAGATGCTTAAAGAAACTCATATATCTTCTTTATGGCAGTTTTCCACTGTTTCAACATTTGGTACACATCAGCTTGATGAAATCTGCCATGAAGAATGAAAATATATCCAGCATTTTGATTACGGCATACATTACCTCTGTTCAAGCTTAATTTAGAAACATCAGGATAGAGAAAGCTAGTCTCATAAAATCAAATGAAAGCTCAGGAGAAAATTCAAAGCATATGCTAAATACAAGCTATTTTAGTATAGTTCAATGTTTTGCTTTATTCACATTTTCTCACTGCTCACATATCACAGTGTCTGTTTTATTTATAGATACCATCTATTTAGCTTATCAGTGCAGGATTCTTCAAATATGCTCATAATCTCCTTTAAATCATAATTTCTTGTAATATTTTTTATCTCAGTTTCTGCTGTATATTTTTCCTCTCTTTTTTTGTGGAACTAAGAAGCATGTTTATATTGATACTTAAATCAATCTTCAGTGCATCCTTTTCAAACTAAGGCTGCTGATGCTAAAATCCTGAGAGACTAAACTGAAGTTGTTTAATACATTCAGTATGCATACATTGATTCAGTGTGCTATTATCTACTATACCTGTCTTTATTAGTACTAGCATGCAGCTGTTTGTAGGAGAGGTTAAGAGGTTTGGATTTTGGTGCCATGGCCTGTATTTGACGCTTGCGTGATTCAGACCTTTGTACTTTGCAGGCAGTAACGGCATACATGTCTTTGTTTTTCTTGTGTATTGAGGCTGCTTTCTGCTGGCCTGTGTACTTGTTCTTAGTACTGCAGGGTTGTGTGTGGAAGGTGTGTGCATCAGACTGGGTTTGCATAGTCTATACACATATTGTATGTATATGTGTATAATGTGGATATATATATATCTATATATATATATATATATATATATATATATATATATATATATGTGTGTGTGTATATATATATATATATATATATATATATATATATATATATATATAAAATAATGTACTTGCTTTACTTGCAGATTTGATGGCATTTATATTGCATTGTATTTTTATTCAAACATTCCTATTTTAGATACTTAGATGTATTTCTTCAACAGCTTCTGAGGAAAACCATAAAACAGAAACAATGCTTCACAGAACTTTTACAGAAGATTTTCAGTAGGCTTGTTGCTTAGGCAAACTAGGAGAATTTACAGAAGGAAGAATTCTATTTATTTACACTTTGTTGATCAGGTTACTCTCACTATGCCAGTGGCCTATTTTTAAGGGAGACTTTAGGTTGTATTTATACTACTAGGAGAAACTTGACCAGAGCAGCAGGGAACTTCCCTTACTCCTTTTGATAATTACTATGGGAGATTTTACATTCACCTGAACTATCACCAACTCAGGCAGGCGAGGCCGTGGTTTAACATCTCATCCAAAGAATGGCACAGTCCAGAGTGCTGCACCCACCTTATCCAGCTCTGCAGTGTAACACTGAAAAATTAATCCAACTATCTGGTATGAGAATAGAATCTACAGCCTTCTGCACCAAAGACAGTCTGCTACCTGTTGAACTACTGAGACTAGAAGAATTTTAGGGTCTTTTCTGTCGAGTACTAAAATAAAACAAAATAAAATAAAAGATAACATGCCATTACTTTAAGATCCCTTACCTGTCAGTTATTTGTTTAAGTAAAGCACACTGAATAACTCAAGTAGGGGAAAAAAAACAAACCTTTAAACCATTTATTAGGTACTGTCACAATTTCACAACTTAGAAGGCACTGGAGTAGACAGGGCATGGCATATGTTAGAGTACTGAAAGGTCAAGTCAGATATGCAAGAAGGAAACAGATTTAGCAGATTGAAGGTACTAGAAACAGCTTCCCAGAATGGGACACCATTGTTGAAGCAAAGGTGAGAGGTCATGGAGTGTGAAGAAAGAAAGACAAAAAAGGCAGAAGATCCGATATGTACATGTATCAGAAAGAACGGTGAAGCAGGGCATAGTCAGATGTTGGAAAGGTGTGGACAATGTGGGAAAAAGGTAGAAATCAAAACAGGCTAGGTACACAAAAAGGGGTGGAGTCGCATGAGGCATTGGCAGAATTTTATTCAAGGAAAATGGGATTGCTAAGAAAGTGATTCAAGAGGTACACAGATGTAATACACACTGATCCCGGGAACGATCGCCCTATAAGCCCGACGAGCCTGGTCTGCAAGGCCATGGAACGTATCATCATGGAACTCATAAACAAAGACATTGGTAACCTCCAAACTCTGGATCCCACCCAGTTCGGGATTGTGAAAGGCAGATCATGCCTCCTGAACCTGATTGACTTCTTTGAGGCAGTCACCAAAGCCGTAGATGAGGGTAAGGTGGTTCACACAGCCTATCTTGACTTCACCAAGGCTTTTGACACTATCCCCCATTCTGGAATTATAGCTAAACTCACTGAACTAGGTATAAATCCCTACGTCACAAGATGGGTTGCCAACTGGCTCACTGACAGAACCCACAGTGTAAAAGTTGCAGACTACAAATCTGACCTCAAACCAGTGACAAGTGGAGTACCACATGGTTCAGTCTTGGGACCTCTCCTGTTTGGTATCTACTTCTCTGAAGTATAGGCTAACACAGAAGGCCTCTGGCTAATGAAGTTCGCAGATGACTGCAAACTAGGAGCCATAGTCAAGTCCCCAAATGATGTGGACATCCTACAGAAGGGCCTCACTGAGACAGATGCCTGGTGTCAGAGCCATGGCCCCAAGCACAGTGCCAGAAAGTGCAGTGTCATTCCCTTTGGTAAAAATTCTGTACCCATGAACTACCACATAGGCAGCAATCTACTTAACACTGAATGTATGATAAGAGACCTTGAGACCCAGGTGGACAGTAGTCTCTCCTTTGATAGTCACATCACCACAGTAGTCAGGAAGTCCTTCTACGTGGTGCACCTCATCATAAAAGGGTTCTCATCGCGGAAAAAAAAGGTCATTGTTCCCCTCTACTCGACACTCATTAGACCCATTATAGAGTAAAATGCCCCTTTTGGAATGTACCTCACAAGACATCTGCAGCAGCTGGACAGGCCACAGAAGTACCTCACAAAGAGGATTACTGGCCTCAAACAAATGCCCTACACGGACCATCTCAAAAAACTCCAGCTTTATTCTGTAGCATATCACCTACTCCAAGGTGATCTCTGCCTAACATATAAAGCTATGTCAAACCCAGAGCTGTTGGACATGCTACACCTAAAGAAATCCCAATCCCTCCGAGCTACACGTTCTAGGGACCTAAACCTTGTCACCACAATAAACAGGACATGCTGGAGGGATAGATTCCTGTCACAAAGACTTCCCATACTCTGGAACAGGCTACCCATCTATGTCAGGCAAAGTTCTTCATTAGCACTCTTCAAGAAAAATTTTGATGAGTGGATGGGAAATAGGAAATACACCCCGGGGATCACTTCTGTGTCTCTGCTCAACAGTGGCACAGGAAAATAACTTTCTTGGGTGGCGTAAGCCAGGGAACCTTGTTGGCTAGGCTTACTTAGGCCCTTGGGCTGATAGCCTAGTACCTATTTATCAACCTATGAACCTATGTGCCAGAAACCTGGGCAAATTTTACAAATGGCATGCAGACTCTAGAGCACCAGTTACATAGACAGGACAGGAAAGGCAAGGCAGTAAGTGATAGTAGTTAGGCATAACATGGACTGCAAGTTAATTAAAAACAAAGAAGCTGAGCAAAGAAGACAGGAATTTCAAACACAATCAAAAAGTAAGCAGCTCAGCAGTCAGGTTACAAGGTAAGTATGAATGATGGTGTTTGCATATATTATATTAACTGCAGGATGCCGTGAAAACATGATGGACAAGTAAAAAATGTATAAAGTTTTGGACTTGAAAAAATAAAGCTGTAATGATTTCAGAACTTTGTTTCCCATAGCAGGCGAGAGCATTCCAGTATTAAAATGACTGAGGAAGAAGATCATACTGGAGGTGCTCGATAAAGAGGAATTCATTCAGCCAATACAGGAAAGAGCAATGGAGGATAAAATACTGGACTTCATACATAGCAAGTTTACAAAATCAAGATGATCAAGACCTAGAAGTAAAAGTACCACTGATTTAGAGTGACCAAGAAAAGGCTCGTTTCACCACAGTCAAAGGAGAAGGGTCAACATAAAAAAAAAATGCAGGACTACATAATGGCAGGCTATGCTAAACTTGGAGATACGTTTTGAGAATGAAATAGGCAGGGGTGGCCCGTGCTATTGGACTGCTGGACTGCAGCCCCCTCAACTGTAAAATAAGAAAAATAAATAAATAAATAAATTTTAAAAATCGCGGACTTTCACATGCGCACTAGTCCGGACTGCTGCTGAGACAGTCTGGAGCATGCGCAGATTGTCTCAGCAGCAGTCCTGACTGGGAAACATGAAGAACGGAGCTCCCAGAAGTCTATGCAGTTTTAAACTGCATAGACTGTCCTGGAACTCGCTGGGAAAACGCGTCGGGGTCGGACTGCAACGTCAGCAGTCTGGAATTCGCTGCAGACTCATCGGGCGTCGATCTCGCGACGGGCAGGGTCTGGTGTGGATTGGAGTTTGCTGCAGTCTCGTCGGGGGAAGATCTCGCGACGGGCAGGGTCTGGATGTGCACGGGCGGGTTTTCGTACTTTACTCGGACAGGGATTTGGATTTATGATGGTTTTTGCTACAGGGAAAGATCTACTACAGGTAAGTGTGTGGACAGGGATGTATGGTGGTTTGCTACAAGTGTGTGTGTGTGTGGGTGTGGGTGTATGTGTGTGTGAATGCCCCAGGTGCAATATACTGGTGGTTAGACTCATGGTGGTGTGGTAGAGAATACCTCAGGCTTGAACCCTGTACCTTGTATGCAGGTGTTAAAGAGGTGAATTCCCTACCCACCACCATTTGTAAAAAAACTTGCAGATTTTTGCCTCATATTTGATCTGATCTGTTCCTCATAATATCTGTACTTTGTAAATGTTGCAATGCTTGATATTTGATGGTGCAGTGGTAGCATTGTTGCCTCACAGCTGCAGGTTCTCAGGTTTGATTCTTGGCTAGGGTGCCATCTTTGTGGGGTCTGTATCTTCTCCCTGTGTTTGTGTGGGTTCGCTTTTGTGTTCTCCCATGTTACAAAGACATGTCTGCATTATTTCTTCCTGGGCCTCTGCTGAAAATTGTTTTTTTTGTTCCAAGTCAGACTGTCCTGATTAACAAATGTTAAATAAAATTGACAGGCATTTGAATTTCAGACTTCAGGTTTCTAAATGTTTAATTCCTTACATATTTGATGGTGCAGTGGCAGTATTGTTGCCTCACAGCTATAGGTTTTCTGGTTTGATTCTTGGCTGGGGTGCCTTCTGTGTGGAGTCTGCATCTTATTCCTGTGTTTGTGTGGATTTGCTCTGGTGTCCTGCCATTTTACAAAGACATGTGTCTACAGTATTTCTCCCTGGGCCTCTGCTGAAAATTGTTTTTGTTCCGTCAGAAGTAAAATTGACAGGCATTTGAATTTCAGACTTCATATTCTTCAGAAAATACATAGTAAAACAATTTTTTATTCTAGCAATAAATATATAGTAACACAACCTTTTATTATAGCAATTTTCTAAGTTTATAAGATGACTATTTGAAATGTATCCTTATTTTTGGGACTGTATTACCCTGTTATTGGCTTTGTCCAGGTTTTTTGTGCTAAGGTTGACAGCTATGGTAAGAACTGAATTCACTGAATATGTTTGAGGGCTGTATTCCCTCATTACTGGGTTTGTCCAGGTGTTTTGTGCTAAGAGGTTGACAGCTATGGTGAGAACTGAATTCATTAAATGATAGCCATTTAAGTTTCAGTCTTCCTCTCTTTCACAAAGCAGCTGATTTGGCATAGTGGTATGTTGCTCTGACTGTTTTGCACAGGGACCTTGGCAGTAAAATGTATGGTGGTAACACAGCATTTTTCTTTCACAAAGCAGGTGATTTGGCATAGTGGTATGTTGTTCTGACTCTTTTGCACATGGACCTTGGCAGTAAAATGTATGGTGGTAACACAGCATTTTATTCCTGCAGCTTTCCAAGATTATACAAGCAATGTTTAATGTGTCCCTGGTTTTTGCCCTTTTGACCCACCCCAATAAATTTGGCTTTTTCCAGATTTCTTGTGCTGCGAAGTTGAGATGCAGTTGAGTATTGAGTAGATTTTACAAGGAGCTGAGAGCTGCAGGGGAAGAGAAGTTTAGTGCTGATTATGCTAAGTCAGCTCGCATTGCTAATAGCACAACAGGTTGTGTACTTGCTTTTGATGCAGAAGGTTGTTGGTTCTACTCCCATAAGGGGTGAATGCTGCTATACTGAAAGTTAAGATACTAACTATGAGCCTGTTATCAGTTTGCCATCCATTTTCTATTGCAATATTACTAGCTTATTTTTAATGTAATTTAGGCAATTTATTCCTCAGGGGCATCAGACACTTTATTTTTCGATGAAACCATGAACTATAAAGGTGATTGCTAACAGCAACCTCTTCATTACAGATTTATTTAATGTGGAATTTTTTAGATGACTTTTACTACTTCAGAGATTGTGCATATTTACTGATAATGGTGGACTGTAGAATTGTGCATATTTACTGATAATAGTGGAATTATTTAGATGACTTTTACTACTTCAGAGATTGTGCATATTTACTGATAATGGTGGACTGTAGAATTGTGCATATTTACTAATAATAGTGGACTGTAGAAGTTTGAGTAGACTTTTATGACGGAAATGTTCTGAATTGGGCAGTTTTGTCATTGGTGCATGCGTTTTGTTTCATTGTTTACTGGAAAAATTTTCAAAGCAATAGGAAGGTGTATCAAAGAGCACATGTATGTTTCATATGCAAGGGGCCTATGATTTGAAAACAGCCCAGAATTAATCTTTATCTGCCACGGGTAAAATGTATTTTCTTTGAATGTGGGTTTCAATGTTGTTTCAATGAATGTGAGTTTCAATGGCAGAGAAGTTTTAATGCCAAGTTTGTTTAGCAGATGTCTTAGTGTTTGTGCTGTAAAATGCAAAATAAAACTTTCAAATGAAGTTCAAATCATCATAGAAGTAAATCAGTATGCACGTTAGTGTTTATGGTAAATGGAGTGAAATAGCCAAGTAATGGATCATTGGAATGGCTGCAGGGGAGGCTCCATTCGACCATGGTTTTGTGAGGGGGAAGGGCGGCAAACTTAGGCAGCCCCAGCTGAACTATACCTCCCAACTGTCCAGATTTTCAAAGAATGAATAGATTTTTGCTTCTTATTTTTGGTTTGTTCCTCATAAAATGTGTGGTTTTCTGGCAAATCATTTAGGAATTAAGTCACCAAATAATGACACACTGAGTTTCAGACTTCATAACCTTCAGAAAAATGCATGCTAAAGTAAGATCTGTTCTATCAGCTGTCTCAGTTTATACAAGAGCAATTTTTAGTACTGTTTATATGTTCCCCCAATATATTTGGCCTTGTCCAGATTTATTGCATTAACAGGTTGAGAGGTACATGCAAATAAATTGCTTTATAGAATTAGGCATAGCAAAACCTCTCAACTGTCCCTGATTTTGGCTCAAAATGTTGCTCTTCCCCTAATGATCCCTCCGCAAAATAGCAATTTTGGAAGAAAACATGGAGGGTTTATAATTAAGAAATAACTGTAATAATCAGTTAGATTACTTTTATTCCAGAAATGCATGTAGATTCTTTTATTTTGTCAGCTGCTAATGTTAGCAGTACTAATATTAAAGTATCCCTTCTTTGACAGGTTCCCAGCTGTATTGTGTTGCTATTTTATATTTTTACATCACATTTTTGGTCCATTTTTCACAAAATTGTGTTTTTTTGGCAAATTAGTGACAAATCATTAAAGACTGAAGTTAGAAAATAATGACAGATATTTGAGTTTCAGATTTCATACCATTCAGAAAATTCATACTAATGCAAGACTGCTATTATCTTTCTAAGTTTATAAGAGCAATATTTTAAAAATTGTCCTTATTTTTGGGCCTTTGTCCCATTTCTTTGTATGGCTTTGTCCAGATTTCTTGCTCTGAGGTTGAGAGGTATGACAAATGTGTCAGGGCCATCACAAGTCAGCCAGAGACATTTCAAACTGTGACATACTTGTTGCACCCCACTCCCCCATGTAGTGACTCTGGATGTGTCGAAGCAAGGTAAGGAGTAGTTATGCAGTGTAAATGAGCAGAGTATCCCCCCCATCCAAGGTAGACACAAGTACTAGAGTGGCTTTTCATCTGTCCTTGATTTTTACAGAATGGTCTGGTTTCTGTCATATTTTTTGTACTGTTGATTTATGCTTATTACTCAAAGTGCCTGTTGCTCTGTGTTTAAGTAGCAATACTTTAATGACCATTAGGTAAGCTTGGCTGAGACTGCAAGATGCAAGTAAGCTTTAATAAGCATACTGTTAAAGAATTGCCAACATTGAAAGCCTTTCTGTTGCCATGTAGAGAATACTTAATTAGATAATGTATAAGCCTTGGGTATTGAAATGCATATGCCAGTATTTGTAATAAAGGACATGATTACATTATTTTAAGAGTCTCATTACACTTGGAGACTTCCAGGCTTTACCCGTAAACAAAATGCCACTTGTGTGGTCCATAACCTGTACAGTAATCCTTTTAGTGTGGTCCATAACCTGTACAGTAATCCTTTTAAGCAATGTATCTTGAGCTTATTTCTTGTTTGCTTTTCATTTTTTACTTTGATCATGTTTTCCCCATGAAACAAGTAGATGTCAGGCAGCAGGTCTTTTTTTGGATAAGGAACATTTTTACAAGTGGGGGGCATCAGAGATTTCTACTTTCAGCATGTTACTTGTACTTTAATAAAGCTGAATATAAATTATAATTAGAACTGCAGTGCAAGAAGTGGTTTGAGTTTAGTGCTGCTTGTTTTTCTTATACTTGATTTTGACTGGCATTCCATTAATGTATTTAAAAAAAGTAATTTATTTTTTCATGCCTCACAACCTTTTTTGTTTCCATCTAGATATTAAGCTGTCATGCAGCCAATGCATTGAAATATTTTTATTCTTCTACACTTCATTTTGTCTTGATTGGACTCTCATAATGACGGTCTGGCACCCAGGGCAGTATATTTAGTTTTTGTGGTTTTGAGCATAGCTCCTCCCCTTTCTAGTTGGCCGCAACCCTTCCCATTGACCCCACCCATTCAGCTGTCTCCTGCAGCCCCCCTTTGATTTGAAGTCACCAGCCACCACTGGAAATAGGAGACTGGAAAAGTAAAAAGGAAAAGAAAAAAAACTGCATAATGATAAAGAGATGAACGCAGGGAGGTATGGAAAAGAGGTGAGAAAAAAGACATAGGGAGGGAAAGAAAATAGGCCACTATGTTCACAATGCAACTTAGGACAGTTAATGCAAAAACAAACATATTTCTTAACTTAAAAGAGAAGAGAGTAAGCATGTGTACAAGAAAGCTAAAAATGGGAATATAAAGGTAGTGAGAAAAACAAAGACAAAGCTACAGAAAGATCTAGTTGAAGGAACAAAAAGAGAGTGAAGAATTATTTACTTACAAATTGGAAAAGAAAAGGTAAAAACAGGATTGTAGAATTGAGTCACAAAAGGAAAGAGTACACTGAAGATGGGAGTGGGCAAAAAAATCCTTAATAAACTAAGTACTTCCGCCTTTACAAAAAAAAGGAAGTGTACCACTTTGGTAGGGGGAGAGAGCAAGGGACATTTGATAGTCAATCACACACCAAGGAATGCTGTAGAAAGGAACTCAAAAGAGGAATACATGTATGTTTGCCTATGTCACAAATGATAATTCAATAAAATGTTTTTTCAAAGAAAAGAGAGAGAAAGATAAATCAAAGCAAGGTGTGGATTATACCTACCAACTGCTCTGTTTCTATTATGTTGATTTCCAGTTTTCCCCCTAAATGTATTCTCTTTCTGCATGCTGATTTCAATCCTGCCTGATTTAAGCAGCGAGCTTAGATCAGCTCAGGTCAGAATTATGTTTCAGTTAACTTTTCCATTTCCCATTTGTATGTTCTACTTCTACAGGAGGAGTAGAGGCCAAGCAGAGGCTTACATTTCCAGGTAGTATGAGCTTGATGGACAGAACGTGAGCAGGCTGACTGGGAGACAGAGTGATATAATATAATTTTAATAAATAGTGTGTGTATATAAAAATAGAGAAAAAAGAAACAAAAACTTTTTTTTTCAGATTATCTCTATTAATAGTGACGGGCAGTTGGAAGACATAGGGAGGAGTGGTCAACTGCTGGGAAGTAGGATGGATGAGGCAAGAGAACAAAGTCACCAACAATGTTATCATTATAACCAATGGGCATAGTCCTTCACAACATAGTAAAGGGCGTTTAACTGTCCACCAAGAAAATGCATTATAAAAAGTAACATTTTAGAAATTTAATATTACTGTCTTGTTGGATTATATTGGGAATGCTAAGACTGAAGATGGTAAATAACATGCCAAAATCTACAATGCAAAATTAGGATGTGGGTACCATTAATGCCAGCTACTCTTGTAGTACACTGGTTCTTCATTTTTTTTTTTTTTTTGGATGTAGTCTTAGACAAAATAAAATGTATTGGCATACAAAACTGTCACACTCTTCTATGTATTCAGAAGATGATTTAAGTAAACTTGTACGTTTACATACTTATTTTAAATGTCATAACATCAGTACAAAGATAAAAAGGTAATATCTCAGAGTGTCTTTGGCATGACAATGCACATGAATGCTCTTATAATAAACCTACTGAAACTGGTCATGCTTTACTGCAGCATTTGAAAGGATTCAAATCATTCAAAGAGACCAGTTGGCATAATGGTTAAAGTCTTTGCTTCCCATGCACAAGGTACAAGTTTTGATCCTGACCTCGAATCAATGCCTGTCTGGAGTTTGCATGTTCTTCTTGTGTCTCTGTGGGGTTCCTCTCACCTCCAAAAAACATGTTGAGTGTTTCCATCTCAAACTCACCAATGAATGGAGCTGTGGGCAGCAGCACACACTCTATGTGCTGTCCCATAGGGGAAAAAATGTACAGACCAACTGCTTTGGGCATCTACTGTGGTGTGCAGTATCCTCAAAATAGGAGAACTCATATCAATGATTATGTGTTGTGGCAGGGCTAGCCACTTAATGGTGTAAAATATGGCTCTAGATGATTCAGTCATGTTGACTAATGTCACCAAAATGGGCAAGGGTAGTTACCGGTGATAAGTAGGTTGAGGACACAGCCTACTTTGACCTATGCCAGAGACCCATGCTAATGGTGGGAGGGGTGTATGGGCCCCTATTAGCCGTGTGTGCCTGCCATAATGCCCAGTAGCCATGAGTCAATAAGCTGCCGGCCTAGTGGTATCTAGTGGCCCAGCTGAACATAAAACCAATCAACCAGTCAAACATGAACTAAGAATTGCTACACTTAATGTAGGCTCACTGACAGAACACCACTTGGAAGTCGATGACATGATGATACATAGGAGGCTGGACATCCTATGTATCCAAGAGACAAGATGGAAGAGGACAGGCTAGAAACGGCGTGGGAACTGTAGTCACAGACAGGCTTCAGAAGGCAATGAGGGAAGTCATCAGAATTAGTGACAGACTCATGGCAATCAGACTCCAGTGTAATGATAGAGCATTATTCATAATCTCAGCCTATGCCCCACAACAGGGTGTGATAGTGTGGAAAAGAGTGCATTCACTCAGCAGTTGCAGGACCTACTAGATAAAGCAGGACAACAAGAACTGATGTTGATAATGGGTGACTTGAGTGCGCATATCGGGTTAGACAGAACAGGATATGAGGACTGCATGGATCCATATGTGGGGCAACAGGAATAAAGAGAGAGAGGCACTTCTGGCAAACAGTAGCCAACACATAGTTCAGAAAGAGAGACAGTCACAAGATCACATACAAGAGTGGCAAACATGCAACTGAGGTAGACTTCCTCCTAGTAAGGAAAGGGCACTGCGGTAGAATCAATGATCAAAGTCATCCCCAGTGAAACAGTTGGCCCACAGCACAAACCACTGATTACCACAATCAGCTGCAAGCAGTGGTCAAAGAAGACTCTAAGGTCAGTAGAGCTCAGGCTGAAGATCTGGAAGTTGACTGGAGAGAAAACACAACAGTTCAAGGAATTACTCTAGCACCCCAAGGAAAGGAGGAAATAAGTGGAGTTGAAGAAGAATGGCAGTAACTCAAAACCTAAAAACTCAAAATGGCAGAAGAGATAAATAGTCAAGCCAGATATGGAAAAAAGGTACATAAGGAAAGCTGGTTGTGGAATGCAAAAGTCCAGGAAGTCATTAAAAGAAAGGAGGAGTGCAGGA